>NC_083401.1:92236240-92424594 GCF_020745735.1 Hemiscyllium ocellatum
AGCAACTCACAGATCGTTTGAGAGAACATCTCAGACACATGCACCACCCTGTGGCCGACAACTTCAAATAATTCAAATCCTCCTCACTCCGTCCATGACTTGCCTCCTTCACCGCCAATTCACAGTCACCCAAGGACAGGGAGATACTAAATGAGTGTTTTGCAGATGTATTTATTGTGGAAAAGGATATGGAAGATATAGACTGTAGAAAATAGATGGTGACATCTTAAAATTGTCCATATTACAGAGGAGGAATGCTGGATGTCTTGAAATGCATGAAGGTGGATAAATCAACAGGACTTGATCAGGTGTACCCTAGAAATCTGTGGAAATCTAGAGAAGTGATTTCAGGGCCTCTTGCTGAGATATTTGTACCAACGATAGTCACAGGTGAGGTGCCAGAAGACTGGAGGTTGGCTAATGTGGTGCCACTTTTTAAGAGAGGTGGTAAGGACAAGCCAGGCAACTATAGACCAGTGAGCCTGATGTCGATGATGGGCAAGTTGGAGGGAATGCTGAAAGAAAGAATGTACATGTATTTGGAAAGTCAAGGATAGATTAGAGATAGTCAATTTGGCTTTGTGCGTGGGAAATCATGTCTCACAAACTTGATTGAGTTTTTTGAAGAAGTAACAATCAGGGTTTATGAGGACAGAGCAGTAGATGTGATATATATGGACTTCAGTAAGGCATTCGACAAGGTTCCCCATGGAGACTGATTCACAAGGTTAGAACTCACGCAATACAGGGAGAACTAGCCATTTGGATACAGAACTGGCTCCAAGGTAGAAGAGAGAAGCAGGTGGTGGAGGATTGTTTTTCAGACTGGAAGATTGTGACTATTGGAGTGCCACAAGGATCGGTGCTGGGTTGAAATCTACTTTTTGTCATTTACACAAATATTTAAAATGCGAGCATATGAGTTGCAGTTAGTAAGTTTGCAGATGACACCAAAATTGGAGGTGTAGTGGAAACGAAGAGGGTTACCTCAGATTACAACAGGATCTTGATAAGATGGGCCAATGGGCTGAGAAGTGGCAGATGGAGTTTAATTCAGATAAATGTGAGGTGCTGCATTTTGTGAAATCAAATTTCAGCAGGACTTATACATTTAATGGTAAGGTCCCCGGGTGTGCTGCTGTACAAAGAGACCTGGGAGTGCAAGTTCATTGCTCCTTGAAAGTGGAGTCACAGGTAGATAGGATAGTGAAGAAGGCGTTTGATGTGTGTTTTCTCTATTGGTCAGAGTATTGAATAAAGGAGTTGGGAGGTCATGTTGTGGCTGTACAGGGCATTGGTTAGGCCACTGTTGTAATATTGCTTCCAATTCTGGTCTCCTTCCTATCAGAAACATGTTCTGAATCTTGAAAGAGTACAGAAAGCATTTACAAAGTTGTTGTTGTAAGGGTTGAAGGACTTGAGCTTTCGGGTGAGGCTGAACAGGCAGGGGCTGTTTTCCCTGGAGCGTCAGATGCTGTGGTGTGACCTTGTAGAGGTTTACAAAATTATGAGAGGCATGGATGGGGTAAATCGGCAAAGTCTTTTCCCTGGGGTGGGGGAGAACAGAACTAGAGGGCATAAGTTTGGGGTGAGAGGTGATTGATCGAAAGGAGAACTATGGGGCAAAAGTTTCACAGAGAGGGTGGTACGTGTATGGAATGAGCTGCCAGAGAAAGTGTTCAAAGTTGGTACAATTGCATCATTTAAAAGGAGTTTGGAAGGGTATATGAATAGGAAGGTTTTGTAGGGATATGGGCCGGGTGCTGGCAGGTGGAAACAGACCCATCGGTCCAGATGTGGTCAGCATGGACTGCTTGGACCGAAGGATCTGTTTCCTGCTGTACATCTCTAACTCTATGACTCTAACTGGAGGAAGAAAGCTTCATCATCTGCCATCAGATCCACCAACCACATGACATCAACATCGAACCTCACTCGTTTCCAAATCTCCCCTCGGAACCTTATCCCAGACCCAACCCTCCGACTTAGCAGTGCCCTCTTGAATCATCGTATCTTTCCATCTTCCTTTTTGCTCGTCTGCTCCACCTTCAGCCTGACCCACCACCATCGCCCTTCACCTTCATCAACCTGTCGCCTTCCTAGCTACCATCCTCCCAGCCCCACCCTTCCTCTCAATTATCTCTCAGCTCCTTTAAGGCCCGCCCCACATTCCTGATGAAGGGCTTATGTCCGAAACATCGACTCCACTGCTCCTCGGAGGCTGTACTTTTCCAGCACCACACTTTTTGACTCTTCATCATGTTTGAGCTTATGATCCTGCAGGGTCATTCCTTCCTCACTATGGCCCTCCTCAGATCATATCTATGATTTGTTTCTTGAACACCAGGTGATGGGTATGCATTGTGAGTTTGATTCTGTCAGGATCTACCTTGATTACTGTGTGGAACAGCTTTTCCCATTTAGGCACAAGTGTCCGGTATTTGTGAAGGGTGTTGGTTGGATTGGGTGTATTTGTTGAGGCCATTTCCAAAGTCCAGGTCAACACTGAGCAAATACTGTAGCTGTTATTGTGAAGCAATTTTGATACAAGGTTGCTTGTTGACATTTTAGAGTGATCCAGAGTAACACACAAAAGATCAGGTTCACTCAGAATATCAGGTTCCTTTCCCTCAGGTTCCTCTCCAAGCTCACCATCCATTTCACTGGCTCTGAGACTCTCTGTCTTGCAGCACAGTGGTTGGACCTCCACAAATGAACTGCAGCAGCTCAATAAGGCAGCTAACTCCCGTTAATTATGGATGGATTATAAATGCTGACTTAGCCAGAGAAGCCCTTATTCCCAGAATGAATGTTTTTAAAAATGTGAATCCATTGTGACACTTGCATGATCCCCAGAGCCTTTTGAATTCACCTCTTTTGAATTTGGGGACAATCCTCAGGATTATAAATTCCAGAATGTAACAAACCCCTGTGCTATTTTCCCTGAGAATAATGCAAGTGAATCAGACCCAGTGAATTAAAGGATGTTACAGCTGACTGCTTTAAAAGAGAAATATTCAAACAGATTTTGTTCAATCTGTGATGACACAGAAATGGGAACTTTGGACAACACATCAGGAGCTTTCTCCTCACCAATGAATGTTTGAAAAGAAGCTCCTGGTACTGACCTGGACACTGATCCTGGAAACCCAATATTTAAATGGTGGCTGCAATGTAGGAGTGAAAAAGCAATTCCCTTGGAATGCATGACCCGACTTGGACGAGGTGGATCTCCTGAATTACAGGAATGCTGAAGAGCGTCAGAGAGGAATTCTAAATAAAGGTTTTCTTCAAACCTAAACTTAGTCTTTTACCTTTTTATTTTACCTCTGTTTGGGATGTAACAATGTACGTATATTACTGCACATTTATCTGGAACTGGCTGGACGGACAAACTGGAAGAGTTATTTTATTATTTTAAATATTTTCGAGTATTTTAGTTAAATGCATCAAATGTGCGAAGTTTACCATCTAAAAATGAACATTTAAAGAAACTGACCACTGCGTATGTACCGATCAAGTGTAACAGGGAGAAAGTGGAGAATGGGTTTGAGACAGTTATCAGGCAGGATTGAATGGCAGAGTTTACTTGATGGGCTGAATGGCTGATTTCCTGCTCTTATGTCCTATGGTCTTATGGATATGGTAGTGAAAAAGTACAGAGCATTAAATCTTATCCTTAAACATTTAGATGACAATGTAGTGTTGAATAATAGAAGCCATTTGCTGCACACTGGGAAATAGAGAGGCAAGAAGGGTAAGACAATTGAGAATATTTGCCTGAACATCAGTGAATCTGTATCACCAGGACATCAAGTGATAACATTCACGGCTGCTCGTTTGTGAAATTACTAACAGTGATTAATTCCGATCTCGAAATGAAACTTTGTATCAAATAACTTCTCTCGTGAATTATTCTCCTCCACTGTTATATTGTAACAGTGATGCTATGGTAAATAAAGGGGATGATAAAGATTAGACTAAACTGTAAGAGGATTTTTTATTCCAGACTACCAAAGATTACGATTTCAGGGACGAAACAAGAAAGGCTTACAGATTGAATTGTCAAGGGATTCCCTGGGCTGTCTCTAATCTGTACTTTAACAATGAAGCCCTATCCTCAGTGCTGCCTGTGCTGCTAATCCCCTCAGTCCGATTCAACTTCCCTCTCAATTGGCAATTATCAAATGTCCTGCTCACTCCTCTGATGTCTCTAATGATGCAGCTGCAAGAAAGCAGCTTTTGAGCAAAAAGGCATGGCGACTCAAATGACCAATAGGAAACCAGAACTGCAGGTAGTATTCCATCTGTGGCCAACTAATGTTTTCTAAAGTTGGTCGATGACTTCCTTGCTTCTATATTTAATGCCTCAGCTTATTAAGGCAACATCCCATATGTCTTCTTCCCAATCCTGTCTGCTTCTGCTGACACTTTCAGCGATTTAGGCACTTGTACATCAAAATAGTTTTTATCCTCATCAGGTCATGTAATTTGTCCTCGTCAAGAAGGGCAATGCTAGACATAATCTAAGGGAATGTATCTGGCCCAATGGTTAATGTAGCAGTGGGCAAGCATTTTATGCAGACTGACCATAACTCTGGAGGTGTCAATGTCATTATGGAAATTGTTCAGTGTAGTGCAGAAGTTGTGTCTAAATTGGGGGAAGGCCTATTTCAGTAGCAGTCGTCAATTAGATCTGGCAAACATCAACTGGAAGCAGTTACTTGCAGTTACGTCTACATTTGGAAAGTGGGAATCTTTTAAAAGAAGTATAGTGAGATTAATTTAGACACAAATGATTGTGTATATCCTTCCCTTGTTAGAACTCCCAAAATGTACTCGCTTGCACTTATCCAGGTTAAATGCCATCAGCCATTGCTCTACCAATTCACCATCTGATAAATGTTAGAGTCATAGAGTCATACAGATATACAGCATGGAAACAGACCCTCCGGCAAACCTGTCTATGCTGACCAGTGACCCACACTCCTCACTATCAACAGTAATTCCAAATTTCATGCTATGCGCACACTTACTAATGTGAAGGTACTGTGCCTTTAAGAGAGATTTGCTCTTTGCTATTTCTCTCATTTGGATAAGGAGGTGTTACCACTGATGATGGACTACCTGCTTCAGTAGCAACAAGTAAACAGTTTTGAGTTCCAAGAGTATTTTTCCTTAAATTAGCCAAAAGAACCATGAATGAGTGCATGTCTGGCTCAGATATACCCGGGATTTTGCTTTGTCTATCTTTGGGGTTTGGAGTTGGCTGTTGAAGTTGATAGATGCAACTTTGTCTCTCTCTCTGCTGCATAAAAACTTTGAGTTCTCTCACTTCTGGCAGAGTGTTTGTTTTGGTGTTTCTATCCCCTGGACTGGAACAGAGATTTCAAGCAAGAAAAACCTGTGTTGCTGAATTTGTCAGTACCAAGTGTGTGCTTATGGGATCTTGTTACATTGAAAGAGTTGATGATTAGGTGGTAAATAATGTAATATCTTATTAAGTATTTTAACAGAGTTAAAGTTAAACCAATTCTTTTCTCTGTATTTTCACTGTGTTGTAAGAATAAAGTGTGTTTTGCTTAAAGCCTTGTCATGGACCAATTGAATCACATCAGGAACACAGCACCTTACACTTGTTTCTGAATAAAATAAATGAGTTAGGGTCTGGGCTGTATATTTTGAGGGGGTTTGGTCAGCTCCATAACACTAATTATTCCTTGTACTTTGACATCCATGTCATTAATGTGCAGAGCAAAGAGGAATGGTCACTGCATCCTCCCCTCATCAATATATTTAATGACCTTTTCCAAATACTCAATTAAATTAGTCAGACAGGATCACTCTACAATCAATCCATGTCTGTTATTTCTTGATTTATCGCTGCCTTTCCAAATATTGATTAATCCTGTCCCTTAGAATTTTTAAAAAATATTTTCCCGAACATTGATGTCAGCCGACTGGACCCTAATGTCCTTTCCGATGTCTGCTGCCTTTCTTGAACAAAGGAACCCCATTAATTATCCTCCAGTCATCTGGCACATCACCTGTGCCCAGAGTCGTAGATTCAGAGAGTCATAGAGATGTACAGCACGGAAAGAGACCCTTCGATTCAACGCGTCCATGTCGACAAGATATCCCCACTGAATCGAGTCCCATTTGTAGGCATTTGGCTCATATCCGTTTAAACCCTTCCTAATCATATATGCATCCAGATGCCTTTTAAATAATGCAGTTGTCCCAGCATCCACAACTTCGTCAGATAGCTCCCTCCATAGACGCATCACTCTCTATGTGAAAAAGTTGCCCCTTAGGTCCCTTTTATATCTTTCCCATCTCACCCTAAATATAAGCCCGCTAGTTCTAGACTCCCCCACCACATGGAAAAGACCTTGTCCATTTACACCATCCAAGCCGTTC
This sequence comes from Hemiscyllium ocellatum, assembly GCF_020745735.1. NCBI lineage: Eukaryota > Metazoa > Chordata > Chondrichthyes > Orectolobiformes > Hemiscylliidae > Hemiscyllium > Hemiscyllium ocellatum. The sequence goes on from NC_083401.1 coordinate 92,242,661, forward strand.
ATGAAGTTATGAACCTCTTTAAGGTCAGTCCTCAGCCTCTGATGCTCCAGAGAAACTCGCCCCAGCGTATACAGCTTTTCCATTTAGCACATATCCTCCAATCCTGGCCACATCCTTGTCAATCTTTTTGGAACTGTTTCATAGTTTACTGCATACTTCTGAGAGAAAGCAGACCAGATTTGCACCCAATATTCCCAAAGTGGCCTCACCAATGTCCTGTACATCCACAACATTACCTCTAACTCCAATACTCAATGCTCTGACCAACAAGAGAAAGATACCAAACGTCTTCTTCACTATCTTATCGACCTGCCACTCTGCTTTCAAGGAGCTATGAATCTGCACTCCACGGTGTCTTTGTTTAGCAACGTTCCGGAGGACTGCGAAGATTTCCCTTTCCAAAATGTTTTATTTCGCATTTATCTAAATTAGACTCAATCTGCCACTCCTCAGCCTATTGGACCATCTGATCAAGATCCCATTGAGATCTGAGATAACCTTCTTTGTTTTCCACTACACTTCCAATTTTGGTGTCATCTGCAAACTTACTAACTATACCTCCTACGGTCATATCCAAATCATTGAAAGAAATAACGTAAAGTCGTGTCTCCATCACCGATTCTTGAGGCACTGGTCACAGGCCTCCAGTCTGAGAAACAACCCACCATCACCACCCTCTGTTTTCTAAATTTGAGACCGTTCTGTCTCCAAATGGCCAGCTCACCCTTTACTCCATGAGACCAAACCTTGCTAAATTGTCTCCCATGGGGAACCTTTTTGAACGCCTTGCTGAAGTCCACATAGATCATGTCCACCATTCTGCCCTCACCAATCCTCTTTGATACTTTTTCAAAGAACTCAATCAGATTCATGAGATAAGACTTCCCATGCACAAAGTCTTGTTGACTATCCCGAATCAATCCTTGCCTATCCAAATTTATGTAAATCCTGTCCCTCGGAATTCCCTCCAACAACTTGCTCACTACTGACATCTGTACGGCCCTGGCCTGACCTTACAAACTTTCTGAAATAATGACACCAAATCAGCCAACCTCCACTATTCTGGCACATCACCTGTGACTAACAATGATACAAATATCTCATTAAGGGGGCCAGCAATCACTTCCCTCGCTTCCCAAAGAGAGTTTGAGGTGACACCTGGGGCTTTATCCACCTTCTTGTATTTCAAGACATCCAGCACTTCCTCCTCTTTAAGATGGACATTTTTCAAGAAGTCACCATCTATTTCCCCACATTGTATACCCTGCATGGTTCTTCACAGTAAATACAGATGCAAAGTATATGTTTAATATCTCCCTCATCTCCTGCGGCTCAAAGGCTGCCTTGCTGATCTTTGACGAGCAATATTCGACTCCGAGTTACCCTTTTGTCCTCAATGTATTTGCAAAAGCCCTTTGGATTCTCTGTAACCCTAATTGTCAAACTATCTCATGTATCGTTTTCGCTCTTCCTATTTTCCTCTTAAGTAAACTCCTACTGCCTTTATACTCTTCTAAATGGTCTCTGAATCTTTCATGTCTAGACCTGGTATATGCTTACTTCCTTTTCTTATTTTTTTATAAATATATTTATGAACAATATATTTAACTTTATGAACATATAAAATTATTGAAAAATACAATCAATAACAAACATCAGTATAATGAAAGAAAAATAAACACAAATTACAATTCACCTACTATCTACTAACTACTAACCTACCCTACAATCCAAAACAAACCCTAACACTGCACAAAGCATCACCAATAAATAAGTAAATACCTATAATGACAAAAAAGGAAGCAAAGCAAAAAACCCAACAATAAACACAGAATACAGAACAGTTATGCTCTGCGTGAAGCTCCCAAATAAAACCACGGGAGCATTGTAAACATATATCCGTATTAACTCAGGAGAAACCCCTCCGGGGTCCAAGGCTTGACAAACCGACCCATCCTGGTTAAACAAGTGCCTTGGTTAAGATAACTGACAAATCGACATCCAAATAACTCAAGCAGGGCTGTCATGTTTCCTAAAAATGGTCTGTTGTGTGGTGCACCATGTTTGTTAAAAAGTCCAAGAGAATGTGCTCCATAATTAATTTCTGCCATCCCAGCAAACCCGGCAGGTTCTCAGACACCCAGTTCATCAGAATATTCTTCCGTGCACAGTATGCAAGAATATTAAACAGTTACTTCACATGCCCATCTAAAGGTGGTAAATTCAGTAGACCTAAGAGGAGAGATATCAGTCAACTTTGACATCACCCTCCCGATCTCTCCCACCACAGCACTCCAATAAACATGGAGCCTGTGGCATGTCCAGAAGCAATGGGTAAGAGTACCTACACTTATTTTACATTTGGGGCACACTGAAGATACTCCTTTATTAAACTGCGCCAGACTCTCTGATGCCAGATGAACCCTGTACAGACCTTTTAACTGAGTAGCGTATGTCCTGTTATTGCGAGCATTCTCCCACATTTTCTCCCACGTTTCAGAGGAGATCTCCACTCCCAGCTCTTGCTCCCACACCTCACATAACCAGTTAATATCCTGGCAGGCCCTGCCACCCAGCAGGTGATAGAGGGGACTAACCGAAAGGGTGCTTGTGGAACGTAGCAACACCCTCTCTGTATCGGGCTTATAGGGCTCAGTGAGAAGGGTAGTCTTCTTCTGGATGAAATCCCTAACTGAGAAAAAAGAAAAAGATCTCTACTGGCCAACCCGTATTTGTTGCTCAGTTGCGCAAAAGACTTCATAACCTCCGCCTGAAACAAGTCTCTCAAACTAGAAACTCCTATCACGCCCATATTTGGAACCTGAGTCCATCTTCCCTGGTCGCAACCCTGGCATGCCAATTATAGGCAAAAGTGGCAAAGTCTTGAATAAGCAACCCACGCTCTGAGTTCAGACCGTAACCTACTCAATCGCAGAACAAGGACAACAAGGAACTAAATTGATACCTCCTGATGTCTGGGAAATCATCTCCTCCCCCTCCTTGAGGCAACTGCAATTTAGTAAGTTTAATGAGGAGCCGCCAACGATGCCAGATCAAGGAACCAAACCATCCCATAAACTTCTGCAGCATGGACCTGGGAAACACTATTGAGAACATCCACATGGGATAGGTCAGATCAGGAAGAACATTCATTTTAATGAGAAATATTCAACCCAGCCATGAAATTGGAAGAGCCACCAATCTCTGGAGATCTCAGCTAATATTGTTGAGCAGGTGAGCAAAGTTAGTACAAAATAACAGATCAACCTTGGGTCCAATAAAAATGCCTAGATATCGGAACTCTGTCCGTGACCACTTAAAAGGCAACTTAGGGTCACCTTCATCTTCTGGCATATCCTTAAGGTTTCCCAAAGGGAAAGCCTCTGATTGAGCAAAGTTAGTCTAACATCCTGAAATAGCCCCAAATGAATTGATACATTGTATCAAATGGGGTACGGAGATCATCGAGGGTGACAAAAACAGAAGGACATCACTCACATACAAAGTAATCTTGTGTGCCCTCGATCCCATTTTGGGAGCGGGTATGTGGACGTTCTGACAAATGGCCTCTGCCAGCGGCTCTATCACCAACGTGAACAACAACGGTGAGAGGGGACAGCCTTGCCGACGAACCCTACCAATCCTAAAATTCACAGACTTCACCCCGTTGGTGATGACCACCGCCAGAGGGTGGCGATATAAAACCTCACCCACCGAGCAAGGACCCCATCCAACCCAAACTGTTCTAAGATACGGCCATTCCACCCGGTCAAATGCTGTCTCCGCACCGAAGGAAATCACCGAACCCTGAATCGATCGTTGCTGACAAACTTGGACCATATCCAGCCAGCTTCTAATATTATTAAGAGGACCGATGGCCCTCTATGAAGCCTCTCTGGTCCTCTTTAACAATATGGGGCAACATTTTTCTAATCTCAATGCCAGGATCTTGTACAGAATCTTGAAATCTGAATTTAATAGAGCGATGGGTCTATATGAGGTACAATCCTTAGGTGCCTTCCCCTTCTTAAGAATTAAGGAAATATTCGCTTCTCTCAAAGATGTTGGTCGGCATTCATGCATATAGGAGTGATTGTACACCTCCAACATTGACCCTGACAGAATGCCTATAAACCCCTTATAAAACTCACCCGGGAGACCATCAGGGCAAGGTGATTTCCCACTCTGAAGTTGGTTAGTTGTCCCCTGTATTTCCTGAATTGTCAAAGGAGAATTAGGGAGAGAGGCCTGTTCCAAGGTTACCCCTTAGAGTTCCAGGTTTTTAAAAAAGGCCTCCATTTTAGCTTTCCTGTTCTCGTAATCTTCGGACCGATACAATTCAGAGTAAAAGCATTAAAAATTTCTTTAGCATTGTATGTAAGGACCATGGCACAGTCTCTGTGGTAAAGATTGGGGAGCACGCTTTTTCCTCGTAAGGTACGCTAAATACATCCATGGCCGATCCCGATATTCAGAAAGCGTTTGACTAGCAAAAGCAGGTTGTTTGTGTTGTATGTCAGTATTGAGTTCAAGGCAGTCTGGAGGGCCGTGATCCGCTGTAGCGAAGGCTCCGAATAATGTGGCTCCTCGGCGGCTTACAATCACGTCTCAAGTAGACGCTGCTGTTACTCGCTCTGTCGTTTCCGTCTAGCCGAGTAGGAAATCGCTAATCACCTTCAAAGGCCTTAGTAGTCTCCCATAGTATAGATGGACTACTAGCCATGCCTGAGTTGATAGTCAGGGATTCCTGAAACTCCTTCAAAACATATTCCACAAATTTCGAATCCTTCAGGACAAAAGCACATTTTTCCTTTGAAAAGGTAAATGACTTCCCTTGATGTTCCAGGTGCACCATTTAATAAGATATGAGCCAAATCCCCTTTCAGAGAGCGTTGAACCCCTCGGAGGTAGAACCCTCCTTACAAAAATGAATGGAAACTCTTCCCCTTGCCCATTGGGGGCACTCAACCAACACACCCCCTCCTTCACAGCTCCTTCAAACCTGGACGGTGCCCCAGACTGAGGTCAAACAAAAAACAGGAAGATGATCCAGAAATCAACTGAAAATCGACAAATCGACAATGAGCACTCCACCCACCCCTGGCTTCATTTCACCGCTACCTGTGACTCAAAGAGAAACAGAACAAACAAAACAAAAGGGGAGACCACAAAATATCCCATCAGAAAATCCAGTTATTTCATAAAAGGATCAACTTATTCCAAGTACTTCTCCCCCTTTACAGAACGGAAATGATGAGAGAGAAAGAAATGAATTAAAAAAGGAAGGGAAATCACGGGGAGAGAAGGAAATGAGAACAAACATTAACCGTACGCTTCAGGCCAGTCCAACTATTTTAAAGTGTCTACAAAGTTCTTAACATTATCCACTGATTTTTGACCCCCTTGTACAGCAGTGCCTGCGGATCATTTCCCAGTAATCTAGAAGCTTCTATCACTTTTTGCTTCTCCTTATTTGAGTGGAAATGTACTAGAACGGGCAGGGACACTGCACCGGCCCTGACCTGTGCACTCTAACCCGATAAGCCCTTTCAATCTGCAGCCTGCTGGACTCGATGTGAAGGCCATAGTACTTTGGCAGCCAGCTTTCAAAGAAGCTGACTGGCTGCTCACCTTCCTCACCTTCAGACAGCACGACCATTCGGAGATGTATTCTCTGAATTTGATTTTCGAGGTCTTCGATACGGTCTCGTACGGCCCGCACGTCTCGTTCCAGCACCTGGATCCAACTGTATGAGGAGTCCATTGCAGCTTCTGAGGGCTGAGTTCAACCCTCCAATTTCTCCAGCCGCTCCCCAAGAACCTGGATCTCCTGCTCATGCTTCTGCAGCATGGACACGATCGGTTGGATCTGGGCATGAATCTCCCCACGGATCTCCTCAATTGCAGCCCCAACGTTCAAGGACAGTCTCTCCATCGCTGCAGCAGATTCCTGTGAGTCTGTCACATCCCTGGTGGGGGAGGGTAAGGGGTGTGTCAGGAGAGTCTGCTGTTGCTGCTGTCTCTGGCATGCCTGGTGCTGCAGGGGAGTGTTCTCCCTGCTGCTGTCTACAGTTCTACAGAATCCCTACCATATTGCCGAGTCCCCCTTTTTTAACTTAATCATACTCTTAATTACTCTCGTCGTCCAGCAGTCCCTGCAGCTAAAAGCCTGTCCTTTCACCCTAACAGAAATATACTGTCTCTGGATTCTCTTTGTCTCATTTCTGAAAGCTTCCCATTTTCCACTTCTCCTTTCACCTACGAACATCTTCTCTCAATTAGCTTTTGAAAGTTTTGCCTCACACCATCAAAATTAGGCTCCCTGCAATTTAGAACTTCAATTGTTAGATCTGCTCGATTCTTTTTGATTCCTATCCTCACTCGCTCAAAGCACTGGGAGTAATCCAGATTCTTCTAGCCTTGAGGACCTCCTTTTTAAATTCCTGCCCAACTCTCTATATTCTCTTTCCAGAATCTCAAACTTTTCCCATCCTATATCATTAGTTACAATGTGTACAATGACCACCTGCTGGTCCCTCTCCCCTTTGAGAACATTCTGCACCCTCTCTGAGACATCCTTGGTGCTGACACCAGGGAGGCAACGCACCATTCAGATTTTGCGCTGTTGTGCGCAGAAACGTCTTTGATAAACAGTCCCCTAACACAACCGATCGCTTGGTACCCCTCATTACGGTAGAGCCTGTCTTGATATCTGAATCTTGGCTGTTTGTGCTACATTCCCCTGAGAATCCATCAGCTCCTTATTTTACACTATGAACTCCCTGACCCATTTCCTATTGGACTGTTCATGCATTTTGTTTTAGTAACTACACTTTTTATGTCTTTTGCTTTTAGTCAGCTCTCTATTGTACTCAAACGTTCATTCATTTTCCTTTCATTTCATTGTTTTTTATGTTCCATATTCCATCCAATTTCCGAGCATTTGACCACCTTTGCGCAATTATATTCTTTTACGAAAATTCTGTTGTTCAATTATAATGAAAGGTCAAGTGTTGCCAGATGCAATATCATCACCATGTGAGTCATTTAACTGAGGGTGCAGGCTGTACCATCACAATGCATGTGACCCCACCTTAATGTGCATCACGGTGATATCAAACATCACAATAGATGTGTCAACTGATAAACTGGAGGCACTTGGCTTTACGATCAGTTAAAATGATGGAAGCTGAGCTACACCATCATGATTTCTGACTGACTCATCTTTCTTGGTGTGAATGTGATTCATTGGACGATCTGAAGAGGCTCTTTGAAGAGAGGTTGAAGAATAATGTCATCGTCAACAAATAGATTTCGAGAAGATCGACAGTGAAAGGTTTGTCATGGCCTCTTTCAATTCATGTGCCTGCCGCCTTATTGAAGTCGGTCAGTTAATATTTTTTTTAGATTAGTCAAATGTAAGCTAAAATTCACAAAGTCATGATGACTCACATTTCACTACATTGGAAAACGAGATTTACATATATCAGAAGTTTGCTCATCGTGTCTTTTGTACAAACAGATGAGACGTTCTTTCTCCCGGCATCCATACCTCCAGCATCCCCTACCTCCAGCCAAGGCCCCAAAGGAGCCTTCCACATACATCAAATTGCACCTGGACTTCCACACATATCATTTCTTGTATCTGTTGCATCCTATGTATTCTACTCTACATCGAAGAGACCTGCCCCCTTTTCACAGCGCACCTCAGAGAACATCTCCGAGAAACCGGCACCTATCAAACCCCAACACCCTGTGGCCAAACATGTCAACTCCCCCTCCCTCTCTGCTAAAGACATGCAAGTCCTGGGCCTCCTCCACCCAAAATCTTCACGACCTGACGCCTGGAAGAAGAACGCCTTATCTTCTGCCTCAGGACCCATCATCCCCATGGCATCCAGGTCGATTTTACCGGGTTCCTTATTTCCTCAACCCCCACCTTTCACCAGTTCAAACCTTCCAGCTCAGCACAGTCCTCATGACTTGTCTCACCTCTCAGTCTTCCTTCCCACGATCCACTCCACTCTCCTCTCCGACCTATCACCTTTACCGCCACATCCATATACCTATTGCACTCTCAGCTAACTTCCTCCCCAGCCCCAAAGCTACCCATGTATCTTTCCATCCCCGAGGCTCCCAGCCTCATTCCTGATGAAGGGCTGTTGCCCAAAACATTGAATTTCCTGCTCTCGGAGGCTGCCTGATCTGCTGTTCTTTTCCAGGACTACTCTAATCTTGACTCTAACCTCCAGCTCGTGCAGTACCCACTTGCACCTCACAAACTTAGAAACACATCTTCACTGAAAATGGAGTTGTTGAGAGGTGGAATTATTGTATTTATTGACATGTGTAAACCTTCCATATCGTTCTTCACAGGTAGTTGGGTTCCTGAACCTGATTTCTGATAGTTAGTCATCTCTCTCTCAGGTCCTTCCTTTGATTCCCTGAGTGGCCATCATGAAGGAACTGTGCCCAATGGCAACACCATCACAAGATATATAGTAGACAGAAGGCTGCCCTCAATGAACGGTATGTCTCTATATGGTTATCTTGTATTATATGTTCTGTATGTCAAATCAAGCAATATTATCAATATCGTGTTCCCAGTAAGATTGATGCTGAATTGAGTGGTCTGATTAAAGTTGTTGTTGCTACATTTACAATTTTGCAGCTTCTAACTAGTTTGAATATTAGCATCTACTTACTTGATGGTCGGACAACTCGACTCTCAGATACGTTGCTGTTGCCCTGCAACAAACCAGCCATCTGCTTTGCCCTTAAAAGTCGTGCCCTTTTCCTCTTCAGTCATTGTACTCAACCAGATAGCATCATTGCTGGCTGTGATGTTGTATGGACACTATTTGTACTAAGGGTGGAAATTAAGAGTAGAATTCCCATGTTCCAGCAAGATGTTTACTCCCCATCGTTGGCTCCCTACTCGCTCAAAATCTAGAAGTGATTGGAATGTTCAAAACATTCGCTAGCAAGGTTCGGGACTTGGTAAAGGTTAACGTTCTCATCACAAATTGGAAACCTGTTTTTATATCGTAGCCATTCTGTCATTGTGACTTAAATGAACCCAGCAGTGTTAGCCCAAACCTCCCATCAAGATGTCCTTAAACTGACTGAGGGAAACCATAACAACAGCAAGGAAGCTTCACTCTCACAATGAGTATCCCTGTAAGATTAGGTGTCTCAGCAGGATTGCAAGGTGGGGACTTGTGGCTGCACAGTTTCATTCACAGGATGAGAATTGCACTGACCCTCATTTTCTTGGATTCTTTAGGACTGAATGCAGACAGAGAACTGAGGAAACAGAGATGCTGCTAGCAAGTTGACACCCAGAACTTTGCTGTTTCAAAGGTTTGTCTGAAACATTTGGAGCTCTGTGACTCTTGTTTTGGAAAACACTGTTTGCTATGAGTTTTAATTCTAAGATAGAAGAAGTCAGTAGAATTGAATAAATGTCATGAACCCAACAATCTTCAACTGCTTGGTCTATGATCCCTCCCTTCATTATGATGTTCGAAGAGATTATGTTCCCTGATGATCGCAAAATGTTTAATCCCATTTGAGACTCCTCAGATACTGAAGTGCAGTCCATGTCCAAGTGCAGCAAGACCTGGACAATATGCATGTTTGGGCTAACAAGTGGCAAGTAAAATTCTTGCAACCGGTGCCAGGCAGTGAGTTTTTTCAACAAGAGAAAATCTGATCATCTCCCTTAGGCATTGCGAAATCCCTCCATTTACCAGAAACTGAACTGTGCAGTACTATTTGTATTTATTGCAATTCAATATTAGCAGTGTCTGAATTTCTTATTCTGCCACAGGTATAAAGTTGTCGCCAGGAGAAAGAAGACAAAATGAAGCTTCATCACAACATCTCGGCTTCTCATGAGAAAGAAAACAACAAATGCAAGTGAATCTAAGAAGGAAAAGAAATCTCAAGCAAAGTAAAAATCAATCCATGATCGAGTATTGTAATTGAAGGACCCATGTCATGTGTGTGCTCCATCCATTTCTAAGGGTCAGCTGTACATCATTTAATTTAGGTTTTAGTTGATGATTAACAAGCACTCTTCTGCAGAACTTTGTAAATGACTAAGGACATGGAATACTTCAGCAAGGAGCATTCCAACTTTCAAGAGATGTTTGGAGAAATATTTGATGTGTTGTAACTTGTTAGTCAGATTGTCGGAGGTTTCCTTTAGGTTTTCCTCAAGGCTTCCGTCAGTTATCAGTTAGGTTTGGACACTAAATAATGGAGGGAGTCATTGTCATCACTGCCAGAATTTATTCTGATATCTATATTTAGTGTTCACTGTAAAATCCCTCATGAGTGTGTGTCAGGAACCAAGGTCTTTCCAAATTCTGACGAGGCTTATATTTACAAAGCAATAATTTGGGCCCAATTCAATGCAATTATCACTGACCAAGACTTCCCTTTGTGAGGAGCAAGGAAATCTCAATCTTGGTTTGGCAGTGGTGCTCAAGGTGTCAGTCCGTGGGGAGGGAGCCAATTGGTTCCCTGAAGAAACTGAAAGCTGAGAATTGCGTTTTGTTACTGTCAGAAGCGATGACATTCCTTGCTGTCAGTGTGTGCGGCCATTTGCATTCTTCCCTGACTGGTTTGTTAGTTTGGCTTCTTCCTCACACTCTTTGTGATTAACCTATCATTATAGTCCTTTAATTCACACAGCAGGAGAAAAAGCACAGGGTCAAAAACCTGACCGGGCTGCCTTCCCTGTTCCCAGCTGCTGTACGTGCTGAATCCTCAGGGTTCAGTGTACAGGTCACTCATTCTAACCACCCGACAGCATCAAATCCCATCCAGATGCTGCAGGTGCCAACAATGACCTCCCGTGAACCTCAGGAGAAACCCTTCCTTTAACAGATACATCATGTTGGCCCGCTCAGCCTCTCTGATTAAGTGGCAACATGTCAACAAGATCCTGACACTGTAGCTGAGTTAAAGAGCCACTGTTAAATCTGGGACTGAATCAAACATATTCCCGACCTCCTCCAGCCCACACCGTGTAGGAGAAAGTGAGGACTGCAGGTGATGGAGATCAGAGTCAAAACCTTTAGTGCTGGAAAAGCACAGCCGGACAGGCAGCATCCAAGGAGCATGAAGTCAACATAAGCTCTTCATCAGGAATGTTGGTTGGGGGGACGCAAGGGGACTGAGAGATAAATCAGAGGGGTGGGGTGAGGGTAGGGGGGAAGGTAGCTAGGAACGCGATGGGGATGAAGGTGGGGGGTAATGGTGGGAGGTCAGAGCGGAGGGTGGCAGCGGATGGGCCGGAAAGAGGGTGGTTAGATAGGGATGTGTTCAACTGGGTTGCCGGGTTGGACTCTTGGATGATGGGATAAGGTGCAGTTAGGGGAAATGAGGAAACTGATGAAATTGACATTGATTCGATGCGGTTGCAGGGTCCCACGGTGGATGATGAGATGTTCTTCCTCCAGGTATCGGGTGGCTAGGATTTGGCAGTGGAGTAGGTCCATGTCCTTGGCTGAGTGGAACGGGGCGTTGAAGTGGTCGGCCACAGGGTGATGGGTTTGTTTAGAGCATGTGTCCTGGTGATTTTCTCTGAAACCTCCGCCGTCACAGGGCATCCAGTCCCTCGACACATCCACCCACGATGACAAAGGTCTCCAAGCCCTCCATTTCATCCTCTCCCATCAACCCATGCCATCCACCTCCTCCATGATTTTCAGATCCCGAGAACCCAATGCCTCATCTTCATCACGAACGTACAGTAAGTGTATTCAGCCATCTACATTGATGATGACCTCCAACCCCATACATCACTTCCTCTCCCAACGACACACCCACTACCCTCTCACTGTCACAATTCGTTTGGTACACCACCCACACCCTCCACCTCCTCCATGACTTACGGTTCCCTGACCCCCAATGCCTCATCTACACCATGGACATCCATCAGGTCCCTGTCCACATCCTTCCCCCAATGATTAAAGCTTCCAAGACCTCCTTTTTGTCCTGTCACGTCAACCCAACCAATAACTTCCACTCTCACATTACATTTGGAGAACCACCCATGCCCTCCACCTCCTCCATGATTTTCAGTTCCTCAGGCCCAATGCCTCATCTTCATTATGGGCATCCAGTCCCTGTACAAATCCATCGGCCATGATGAAGGCTTCCAAACCCTGCATTACTTCCTCTCCCACCGACACACTCAAGACCCTCCTCCTGTCACGATACCTTCGGAACAGCTCCCACGGACTACACCTCTTCCATGACTTTTGGTTTCCTGGCCTCCAATGTCTCATCTTCACCATGGATGTCCAGGCCCTGTACACATCCATCCCCCATGAGGATATCGTCCAAGCCCTAAGTTTCATCCTCTCCAGCCAACCCAACCAGGACCAAGCCACCAACACACTCATTCAATTGCCTGAAGTGATCCTCACCTTAAATTTCTCTTTCGAATCCTCCCAATTCCTTCAGACCAAAGGGGTGACCATCAGCATTCACATGGGCTCCAGCTATACCTCCCTGTTCATCAGGTACATGGAATAGTCCATCTCCTGTACTTACACCAACACCATTCCCCACCTTTTCCTATCCTACATTGATGAGGAAGTGGTTGGAAACATCTCAGACACCTCTCTCCCTGTCCTAAACATCTCCATCTCCATTTTCAGTGACCGAATAAATTTGACGTCACCTTCAAATGCACGGACTCGGACAGCTACCTGGACTATACTTCCTCCCAACCCTATTCCTGAAAAACTCGACCCTTTTCTCCCAATTCCTTTGCCTCCACTGCATCTGCTCCGAGGATGCGAAATTCCACTCCAGAACATCCCAGATGGCCTCCTACCTCAAGTGCCACAACTTCACCTCTGACGTAGTCAACAAAGTCCTCCAGGGCATTTCCTCCACTCTGGCACCTCCATTCTTGAACCCCAACCCCCCAACTGCAATAAGGATAATCTTACGACATGGCACAAACCCTTCTGCTCATGAAACCAAACACACAGAAAAGCTGACCTTGCCTTGGAATCTGTTAAAATGTGTGTGACAGTGAATGACTGAAATTCCACTATGTCAAGAAACAATAACTCTAAAATGAACATTTAACAACACCTACTACAACCCGAAGCCTCCTTTTTCTTAAATGTTTGTGATCTACCTCCCCACCTATAAAAAATATCCTGATCCAACAAAGACCATATTAAATTTACAACAAATCAAGTTTCAAAACCAGAGAGCGGTGACAATCCTCTTCTGTTTGTAGATCCCCCTGGGTCATCTTCCATCTTCTGCTGCACAGAGTTTTCATATGAAAAGCAAGCTACCATTTAGAGGTTGTTAGAAATAGCAGTCTGTCAGTGACAGAAGGTGTTATTTCTCTGAATCACTATCCCAAATGCCAATGTTTTACACGCTAAACATCGGACCAGTATAATTGAAATTTGATTGGCTTTTCGTATGTTGATGCATAATTTATTCTGATTGGTTAAATCCATTCTGCTGCAAAATAACTCAGCTATCCAGGTAACAGTCAAATTACACATCTTTATATTTTCCAGCACACATGGTGACATGACAGATGTTAAATAGCTTTCACCCTCTGAAAATTACAGTGCATGCCGTCAACTTCAAAACGATAGAACCCCCAACCCCCAACACCACTCCCCCACGGAGCTCACCTTCCACCCTCCCAATCTTAGGATGGAAGGCATACACCTTCGCCCATTTCCATCACCTTCATTCAGACCCAACCACCAATGATATCTTTCCCTCCCATCCCTTTCAACAGTCTGCAGCGATCATACCCTCTGTGACTCTCATTAGGCCCTTCACCCCCAACCAACACTACCCACTCCCAGCACCTTCCATTCCCTTGCACCTGCACCTGCACCAGTGAGACAGGATGCCAACTCACAGATCGTTTGAGAGAAAATTTCAGACACATGCACCACCCTGTGGCTGACCACTTCAACGACTCAAATCCCCCCCTACTCCGTCAAGGACTTGCCTCCTTCACCGCCAATTCACAGTCACCCAAGAACAGGGAGATACTAAATGAGTGTTTTGCAGATGTATTTATTGTAGAAACGGATATGGAAGATATAAACTGTAGGAAAATAGATGGTGACATATTTAAAAATGTCCATATTACAGAGGAGGAAGTGCTGGATGTGTTGAAATGCATAAAGGTGGATAAATCAACAGGACTTGATCAGGTGTACCCTAGAACTCTGTGGAAATTGAAAGAAGTGATTGCAGGGCCTCTTGCTGAGATATTTGTACCATCAATAGTCCCACGTGAGGTTCCAGAAGACTGGAGGTTGGCTAATGTGATGCCACTGTTGAAGAAGTCTGGTAAAGGCAAGCCAGGCAACTATAGACCAGTGAGCCTGATGTTGATGATGGGTAAGTTGTTGGAGGGAAGCCTGACTGAAAGGATGTCCATATATTTGGAAAGTCAAAGACAGATCAGAGATAGTCAAGTTGGCTTTGTGCATGGGAAATCATGTCTCACAAACTTGATTGAGTTTTTTGAAGAAGGAACAATCAGGGTTTATGAGGGCAGAGCAGTAGATGTAATATATATGGACTTCAGTAAGGCATTCGACAAGGTTCCACATGTGAGACTGATTAGCAAGGTTAGAACTCATGCAACACAGGGAGAACTAGCCATTTGGATACAGAACTGGCTCCAAGGTAGAAGAGAGAAGCAGGTGGTGGAGGATTGTTTTTCAGACTGGAGGCCTGTGACTATTGGAGTGCCACAAGGATTGGTGCTGGGTCGACCTCTACTTTTTGTCATTTACACAAATATTTCAAATGCGAGCATAAGAGTTACAGTTAGTAAATTTGCAGATGACACCAAAATTGGAGGTGTAGTGGAAACGAAGAGGGTTACCTCAGATTACAACAGGATCTTGATAAGATGGGCCAATGGGCTGAGAAGTGGCAGATGGAGTTTAATTCAGATAAATGTGAGGTGCTGCATTTAGTGAAAGCAAATCTTAGCAGGACTTATACATTTCATGGTAAGGTCCCCGGGTGTGCTGCTGGACAAAGAGACCTGGGAGTGTAAGTTCATTGCTCCTTGAAAGTGGAGTCACAGTTAGATAGGATAGTGAAGAAGGCAAACGCGTTTTCTCAATTGGTCCGAGTATTGAATATAGGAGTTGAGAGGTCATGTTGTGGCTGTACAGGGCATTGGTTAGGCCACTGTTGAAATATTGAGTGCAGTTCTGGTCTCCTTCCTATCAGAAACATGTTCTGAATCTTGAAAGAGTACAGAAAGCATTTACAAAGATGTTGTTGTAAGTGTTGAAGGACTTGAGCTTTCGGGTGAGGCTGAACAGGCAGGGGCTGTTTTCCCTGGAGTGTCAGATGCTGTGGTGTGACCTTGTAGAGGTTTACAAAATAATGAGAGGCATGGATGGGGTAAATCGGCAACGTCTTTTCCCTGGGGTGGGGGAGACCAGAACTAGAGGGCATAAGTTTGGGGTGAGAGGTGATTGATCGAAAAGAGAACCATGGGGCAAAAGTATCACAGAGAGGGTGGAACGTGTATGGAATGAGCTGCCATAGGAAGAGTTGGAGTCTGGTACAATTGCAACATTTAAAAGGCATTTGGATGGGTATATGAATAGGAAGGTTTTGGAGGGATATGGGCCAGGTGCTGGCAGGTGGAAACAGACCCTTCAGTCCAAGTCCAGATATGGTCGGCATGGACTGCTTGGACCGAAGGATCTGTTTCCATGCTGTACATCTCTAGGACTCTATGACTCTAACTGGAGGAAGAAAGCTTCATCATCTGCCATCAGATCCACCAACCACATGACATCAACATCGAACCTCATTAGTTTCCAAATCTCCCCTCGGAACCTTATCCCAGACCCAACCCTCCGACTTAGCAGTGCCCTCTTGAATCATCGTATCTTTCCATCTTCCTTTTTGCTCGTCTGCTCCACCTTCAGCCTGACCCACCACCATCGCCCTTCACCTTCATCAACCTGTCGCCTTCCTAGTTACCATCCTCCCAGCCCCACCCTTCCTCTCAATTCTCTCTCAGCTCCTTTAAGGCCCGCCCCACATTCCTGATGAAGGGCTTATGTTCGAAACATCGACTCCCCTGCTCCTTGGATGCTGTGCTTTTCCAGCACCACACTGTTTGACTCTTCATCATGTTTGAGCTTATGATCCTGCAGGGTCATTCCTTCCTCACTATGGCCCTCCTCAGATCTTATCTATGATTAGTTTCTCGAACACCAGGTGATGGGTATGCCTTGTGAGTTTGATTCTGTCAGGATCTAACTTGATTACTCTGTGGAACAGCTTTCCCCATTTAGGCACAAGTGTCCGGTATTTGTGAAGAGTGTTGGTTGGATTGGGTGTCTTTGTTGAGGCCATTTCCAAAGTTCAGGTCAACACTGAGCAAATACTGTAGCTGTTATTGTGAAGCAATTTTGATACAAGGTTGCTTGTTGATATTTTAGAGTGATCCAGAGTAACACACAAAAGATCAGGTTCACTCAGAATATCAGGTTCCTTTCCCTCAAGTTCCTCTCCAAGCTCACCATCCACTTCACTGGCTCTGAGACTCTCTGTCTTGCAGCACAGTGGTTGGACCTCCACAAATGAACTGCAGCAGCTCAATAAGGCAGCTAACTCCCGTTAATTATGGATGGATTATAAATGCTGACTTAGCCAGAGAAGCCCTTATTCCCAGAATGAATGTTTAAAAAAAGTGAATCCATTGTGACACTTGCATGATGCCCAGAGCCTTTTGAATTCACATCTTTTGAATTTGGGGACAATCCTCAGGATTATAAATTCCAGAATGTAACAAACCCCTGTGCTATTATACCTGAGAATAATGCAAGTGAATCAGACCCAGTGAATTAAAGGATGTTACAGCTGACTGCTTTAAAAGAGAAATATTCAAACAGATTTTGTTCAATCTGTGATGACACAGAAATGGGAACTTTGGACAACACATCAGGAGCTTTCTCCTCACCAATTAATGTTTGAAAAGAAGCTCCTGGTACTGACCTGGACACTGATCATGGAAACCCAGTATTTTAATGGTGGCTGCAATGTAGGAGTGAAAAAGCAATTCCCTTGGAATGCATGACCCGACTTGGACGAGGTGGATCTCCTGAATTACAGGAAAGCTGAAGAGAATCAGAGAGGAATTCTAAATAAAGGTTTTCTCCAAAGCTAATCTTAGTCTTTTCCCTTTTTATTTTACCTTTGGTTGGGATGGAACAATGTACGTATATTACTGCACATTTATCTGGAACTGGCTGGACGGATAAACTAGAAGATTTGTTTTACGTTTTGAAATAATTTCTAATATTTTATTTAAATGTATCAAATGTGCGAGGTTTACCATCTAAAAATGAACATTTAAAGAAACTGACCACTGCGTATTTACCGATCAAGTGTAACAGGGAGAAAGTGGAGAATGGGTTTGGGACAGTTATCAGCCATGATTGAATGGCAGAGTTTACTTGATGGGCTGAATGGCTGATTTCCTGCTCTTATGTTCCATGGTCTTATGGATATGGTAGTGAAAAAGTACAGAGCATTAAATCTTATCCTTAAACATTTAGACGACAATGTAATGTTGAATTATAGAAGCCATTTGCTGCACACTGGGAAATAGAGAGGCAAGGAGGGTAAGACAATTGAGAATATTTGCCTGAACATCAGTGAATCTGTATCACCAGGACATCAAGTGATAACATTCACGCCTGCTCCCTTGTGAACTTACTGACAGTGTTTGATTCCGATCTCGAAATGAAACTTTGTGTCAAATAATTTCTGTCATGAATTATTCTCCTCCACTGTTATATTGTAACAGTGATGCTCTTGGTAAATAAAGGGGATGATTAAAATTAGACTAAACTGTAAGAGGTTTTTTTATTCCAGACTACCAAAGAGTACGATCTCAGGAACGAAACAAGAGATGCTTACAGATTGAATTTACAAGGGACTCCCTGGGCTGTCTCTAATCTGTACTTTAACAATGAACCCCTATCCTCAATGCTGCCTGTGCTGCTAATCCCCTCAGTCCGATTCAACTTCCCTCTCAATTGGCAATTATCAAATGTCCTGCTCACTCCTCTGATGTCTCTAATGATGCGGCCGGAAGAAAGCAGCTTTTGAGCAAAAAGTCATGGCGACTCAAATGACCAATAGGAAACCAGAACTGCAGGTAGTATTCCATCTGTGGCCAAACAATGTTTTCTAAAGTTGGTCGATGACTTCCTTGCTTCTATATTTAATGCCTCAGCTTATGAAGGCAACATCCCATATGTCTTCTTCCCAATCCTGTCTGCTTCTGCTGACACTTTCAGCGATTTAGGGACTTGTACATCAAAATCGTTTTGATCCTCATTAGGTCATGTAATTTGTCCTCATCAAGAAGGGCAATGCTAGACATAATCTAAGGGAATGTATCTGGCCCAATGGTTAATGTAGCAGTGGGCAAGCATTTTATGCAGACTGACCATAACTCTGGAGGTGTCAATGTCATTATGGAAAGTGTTCAGTGTAGTGCAGAAGTTGTGTCTAAATTGGGGGAAGGCCTATTTCAGAAGCAGTCATCAGTTAGATCTGGCAAACATCAATTGGAAGCAGTTACTTGCAGTTACGTCTACATTTGGAAAGTGGGAATCTTTTAAAAGAAGTATAGTGAGATTAATTTAGACACAAATGATTGTGAAAATCCTTCCCTTATTAGAACTCCCAAAATGTACTCGCTTGCACTTATCCAGGTTAAATGCCTTTAAGAGAGATTTGGTCTGTGCTATTTCTCTCATAAGGATAAGGAGGTGTTACACTGATGACAGACTACCTGCTTCAGAAGCAACAAGTAAACAGTTTTGAGTTCCAAGAATATTTTTCCTTATATTAGCCAAAACCTCAATTTATGAGTAGATGTCTGGCTCAGATATACCTGGAGATTTTGCTTTGTCTATCTCTGGGGTGTGGAGTTGGCTGTTGAAGTTGATAGAAACAACTTTGTCTCTCTCTCTGCTGCATAAAAACTTTGAGCTCTCTCACTGCTGCTGCAGTGTTTCTTTTGGTGTTTCTATCTCCTGGACTGGAACAGAGATTGCAAGCGAGAAAAACCTGTTTTGCTGAATTTGTCAGTGCCAAGTGTGTGCTTATGGGATCTTGTTACATTGAAAGAGTTGATGATTAGGAGTTAAATAATGTAATATCTTATTAAGTATTTTAACAGAGTTAAAGTTAAACCAATTCTTTTCTCTGTATTTTCACTGTATTGTAAGAATAAAGTGTGTTTTGCTTAAAGCCTTGTCATGGACCAATTGAATCACATCAGGAACACAGCACTTTACACTTGTCTCTGAATACAATAAATGAGTTAGGGTCTGGGCTGTATATTTTGAGGGGGTTTGGTCAGCTCCATAACACTAATTATTCCTTGTCCTTTCACATCCATGTTATTAATGTGCAGAACAAACAGGAATGGTCACTGCATCCTCCCCTCAACAATATATATAATGACCTTTTCCAAATAATCAATTAAATTAGTCAGACAGGATCACTCTACAAAAAATCCATGCCTGTTATTCCTTAATTTATTGCTGCCTTTCCAAATGTTGATTAATACTGTCCCTTAAAATTTTTAAAAAATATTTTCCCGAACATTGACGTCAGCCGACTGGCCTCAAATGACCTTTCCGATGTCTGCTGCCTTTCTTGAACAAAGGAACCCCATTAATTATCCTCCAGTCATCTGGCACTTCACCTGTGCCCAGAGTCGTAGATTCAGAGAGTCATAGAGATATACAGCACGGAAACAGACCCTTCGATTCAACGCGTCCATGCCGACCAGATATGCCAACTGAATCGAGTCACATTTGTAGGCATTTGGCCCATATCCCTTTAAACCCTTCCTAATCATATATGCATTCAGATGCCTTTTAAATAATGCAGTTGTCCAAGCATCCACCACTTCGTCAGGTAGCTCCTTCCATAGATGCAACACTCTCTGCGTGAAAAAGTTGCCCCTTAGGTCCCTTTTATATCTTTCCCATCTCACCCTAAATGTACGCCCTCCAGTTCTAGAGTCCTCCACCACATGGAAAAGACCTTGTCCATTTACGCAATCCAAGCCTTTCATGAAGTTATGAACCTCTTTAAGGTCAGTCCTCAGCCTCTGATGCTCCAGAGAAACTCTCCCCAGCGTATACAGCTTTTCCATTTAGCACATATCCTCCAATCCTGGCCACATCCTTGTCAATCTTTTTGGAACTGTTTCATAGTTTACTACATCCTTCTGAGAGGAAGCAGACCAGAATTGCACACAATATTCCCAAAGTGGCCTCACCAATGTCCTGTACATCCACAACATTACCTCCTAACTCCAATACTCAATGCTCTGACCAACAAGGGAAAGATACCAAACACCTTCTTCACTATCTTATCGACCTGCCACTCTGCTTTCCATAAGCTATGAATCTGCACTCGAAGGCATCTTTGTTCAGCAACATTCCAGAGGACATTATAGTCCTCGTAGATTTCCCTTTCCAAACTGTATTACTTCGTATTTATCTAAATTAGACTCAATCTGCCACTCCTCAGCCCATTGAACCATCTGATCAAGATCCCATTGAGATCTGAGATAACCTCATCGTTTTCCACAACACTTCCAATTTTGGTGTCATCTGCAAACTTACTAATTATACCTCCTACGGTCAAATCCAAATCATTGAAAGAAATCACGTAAAGTCATGGCTCCATCACCGATTCTTGAAGCACTGGTCACAGGCCTCCAGTCTGAAAAACAACCCACCATCACCACACTCTGTTTTCTAAATTTGAGCCCGTTCTGTATCCAAATGGCCAGCTCGCCCTTTACTCCATGAGATCAAACCTTGCTAAATTGTCTCCCATGGGGAACCTTTTTGAATGCCTTACTGATGTCCACATAGATCATGTCCACCATTTTGCCCTCATCAATCCTCTTTGATACTTTTTCAAAAAACTCAATCAGATTCATGATTTAAGATTTCCCATGCACAAAGCTATGTTGAATATCCCTAATCAGTCCTTGCCTTTCCAAATTCATGTAAATCCTGTCCCTCGGAATTCCCTCCAACAACTTGCTAACTACTGATATCTGTAGTTCCCTGGCTTGACCTTACAACCTTTCTGAAATAATGGCACCAAATCAGCCAACCTCCACTCTTCTGGCACATCACCTGTGACTACTAATGATACAAATATCTCAGCAAAGGGCCCAGCAATCACTTCCCTAGCTTCCCAGAGAGTTCGAGGGGGTGCTTGACCAGGTCCTGGGGCTTTATCCACCTTTTTGTATTTCAAGACATCCAGCGTTTCCTCCTCTTTTAGATTGACATTTTTCAAGAAGTCACCATCTATTTCCCCACATTGTATATCCTCCTTGGTTCTTCACAGTACCTACTGATGCAAAGTATTTGTTTACAATCTCAACCGTCTCCTGTGGCTCAAAGGCTGCCTTGCTGATCTTTGACAAGCAATATTCGACTCCTAGTTACTCTTTTGTCCTCAATGTATTTGTAAAAGCTCTTTGGATTCTCTTTAACCCTAATTGTCAAACTATCTGATGTATCCTTTTCGCTCTTCTGATTTTCCTCTTAAGTAAACTCCTACTGCCTTTATACTCTTCTAAAGATTTTCTGAATCTTTCATGTCTAGACCTGGCATATGCTTACTTCCTTTACTTATTTTTTTGTAAATATATTTATTAACAATATATTTAACTTTATGAACATATAAAGTTATTGAAAAATACAATCAATAACAAACATCAGTATAATAAAAGAAAAATAAACGCAAATAACAATACAACGACTATCTACTAACTACTAACCTACCCTACAATCCACACAAACCCTAACACTGCACAAAGCATCACCAATAAATAAGTAAATAGCTACAATGACAAAAAAGGAAGCAAAGCAAAAAACCCAACAATAAACACAGAATACAGAACAGTTATGCTCTGCGTGAAGCTCCCAAATAAAACCACGGGAGCATTGTAAACATATATCCGTATTAACTCAGGAGAAACCCCTCCGGGGTCCAAGGCTTGACAAACCGACCCATCCTGGTTAAACAAGTGCCTTGGTTAAGATAACTGACAAATCGACATTCAAATAACTCAAGCAGGGCTGTCATGTTTCCTAAAAATGGTCTGTTGTGTGGTGCACCATGTTTGTTAAAAAGTCCAAGGGAATGTGTTCCATAAATAATTTCTGCCATCCCAGCAAACCCGGCAGGTTCTCAGACACCCAGTTCATCAGAATATTCTTCCGTGCACAGTATGCAAGAATATTAAACAGTTACTTCACATGCCCATCTAAAGGTGGTAAATTCAGTAGACCTAAGAGGAGAGATATCAGTCAACTTTGACATCACCCTCCCGATCTCTCCCACCACAGCACTCCAATAAACATGGAGCCTGTGGCATGTCCAGAAGCAATGGGTAAGAGTACCTACACTTATTTTACATTTGGGGCACACTGAAGATACTCCTTTATTAAGCTGCGCCAGACGCACTAGTGCCAGATGAACCCTGTGCAGAACTTTTAACTGCACGGCGTATGTCCTATTACAGTTTGAGATCTTGCGAGCATTCTCCCACATTTTCTCCCATGTTTCAGAGGAGTCTCCACTCCCAGCTCTTGCTCCCACAACTCACATAACCAGTTAATATGCTGGCAGGCCCTGCCACCTAGCAGGCGATTGAGGGCACTAACCGAAAGGGTGCTTGTGGAACGTAGCAACAACCTCTCTGTATCGGGCTTAAGGAGAGAGGCCTGTTGCAAGATTACCCCTGAGAGGGCCGTGATCCGCTGTAGCTTAGTCACCGAAGGCCCCGCCTGAGTTGATAGTCAGGAATTCCTGAAACTCCTTCTAAAAGTATTCCACAAATTTGGAATCCTTAGTGAGAAAATAATCCAAATGCTTGTTCCGCAAACCTAGCCCCTCACTCTTGGTCTTCACCTCCAAGTGTTCCACCGCATGATCTGAGATAGCTATGTTCCCAATTGTACAACCCATAATCAAATCCAGAAGGACCGAGGGAGCCAGAAAAAGATCAATCCTCATGTGACATTTATGGGGGTTTAAAAAAAAGATGCTGTCTCTGGCAGGAGGGTGAAGACATCTCCACATATCCACCAGCCCCAACTCCTTGCTTGGCCTGTGAAGAAATATTTGGGGCCCACAAAGCATCCTGTCCAATGTCGGATCCAAAAGACAATTCAAATCCCCCGCTATAATCATGTGCCGTATTCCAATAGCACTCAGCTTAGAGAAATCACTAATCAAACATTTGAGGTGATGCGCTGGAGACAGTAGGCATTTCTAATGCCATATTCCTCCCCATGTATCAGTGCTTTAGCTATCACAAACCATCCCTGCTCATCTTTCACCTGCTCTAATAATGTGAACGGAAGATTTTTCTGAATGAGTACCGACACTCTCCTACTTTTAGGAGTAAATGATACAAAGAATACCTGGTCATAAACCAACTGTTGGAATTTCAGGTGTCCCCCATCATCAAAGTGGGTTTCCTGCAACAAAGCGCTGTTAACCCTTTCCTTCTTAAGGATAGAAAGGACTTTTTACCTTTTAACAGATGAATTATCTCCCTTGATGTTCCTGGTACACAACTTAATTAGACACTTAGCCATATCCCCTTCCAGAGACCCTTGAACCCCCGGGAGGGAGAACCTTGATTTTTTTTAGATTACTTACAGTGTGGAAACAGGCCCTTCGGCCAAACAAGTCCACACCGACCCGCCGAAGCGCAACCCACCCATACCCCTTACCTAACACTATGGGCAATTTAGCATGGCCAATTCATCTGACCCGCACATCTTTGGACTGTGGGAGGAAACCGGAGCACCCGGAGGAAACCCACGCAGACACGGGGAGAACGTGCAAACTCCACTCAGTCAGTCGCCTGAGGTGGGAATTGAACCCAGGTCCCTGGCGCTGTGAGGCAGCAGTGCTAACCACTGTGCCACCGTGCCGCCCTTGCTTAAATAGCACCGAGCACAAGTAAGTAAGGACTCATAGAGCCAAAGAATTATATATACAAAAACTACTCTATCAGAAGTATAAGCAACTCTTACCACCGAAAAACTACAAAGAAAACCAACTACAAAAACTTGAATGGAAGACACTTCTCCCTGACCATAGGAGCCCTCCCCCTCCCCATCCCCTTCTTCACAACTCCTTCAAACCCGGACTGTGCCCCAGCCTTAAGCCAAACAGAAACTAGGAAATGCTCCTGAAATGACCAGAAAAAAGCCAAAGTCAGGACGAACACTCCACCCATTCCGGGCTTCATGTCACCTCTACTTGTGACTAAAAGAGAAACAGAACAAATAAAAAATCGTGTGAGACCACAAACTATCCCATCAGAAAATCCAGTTATTAAAAGAAAAGGAACAACTTATTCCAAGAATCTTTCTCCTTTCCAGAAAAGTACTTATTATGGAGAAAGAAAGGAATTTAAAAAGGAAGGCAAAACATGGGGAAAGAATGGAAAGAGACCAAACATTAACCGTACTCCTCAGGCCATCTATTTATTTTAAAGTGTCTATGAGGCTTTCAGCTTTATCCACTGAGTCAAATGTATAAACTGAGTCCTCGTGGCTGAAGTGAAGCACTGCAGGGTATCTCATGGAGGACTGGATACTCAGGTTCCTCAGCCTCTTCTGAACTTCATCGAAGGACTCCCTCTTTCAAATTAAAGCTGCTGAGAAATCCTGGAAAAACATGATTTTTGACCCCTTACACAGCAGTGCCTGTGGATCATTTCCCAGTAATCTAGAAGCTTCTATCACTTTTTGCTTCTCCTTATTTGAGTGGAAATGTACGAGAACGGGCAGGGGCACTGCACCGGCCCTGACCTGTGCACTCTAACCCGATAAGCCCTTTCAATCTGCAGCCTGCTGGACTCGATGTGAAGGCCATAGTACTTTGGCAGCCAGCTTTCAAAGAAGCTGACTGGCTGCTCACCTTCCTCACCTTCAGACAGCACGACCATTCGGAGATGTATTCTGCGAATTGATTTTCGAGGTCTTCGATACAGTCTCGCAAGGCCCGCACATCTCGTTCCAGCACCTGGATCCAACTGGATGAGGAGCCCATTGCAGCTTCTGAGGGCTGAGTTCAACCCTCCAATTCCTCCAACCGCTCCCCAAGACCCGGGATCTCCTGCTCATGCTTCTGCAGCATGGACACGGTCCGTTGGATCTGGGCACGAATCTCCCCACGGATCTTCTCAATTGCAGCCCCAACGTTCAAGGCCAGTCTCTCCATCGCTGCAGCGGATTCCTGTGAGTCTGTCACATCCCTGGTGGGGGAGGGTAAGGGGTGTGTCAGGAGAGTCTGCTGTTGCTGCTGTCTCTGGTATGCCTGGTGCTGCAGGGGAGTGGCCTCCCTGCTGCTGTTTACTCAATCCTTTCCCCTTTGGCATCCTTCCCACTCCCAAATATGAACAACTATGTGTTCTGTCAGGTTTTAAACTAATAATTCCACCACATAAGTTGGCCATGTTTTGGCAAAAGAAACCAGTATGCCTTGGCTGTTAGGCAGAGCTGTCCACAGCAGTTCTACAGAATCACCGCCATATTGCCGAGTCCCCCTTTTTTTGTTTAATCATACTCTTAATTATTCTCGTCGTCCAGCAGTCCCTGCAGCTAAAAGCCTGTCCTTTCACCCTAACAGAAATATACTGTCTCTGGATTCTCTTTGTCTCATTTGTGAAAGCTTCCCATTTTCCACTTCTCCTTTCACCTACGAATATCTTCTCTCAATTAGCTTTTGAAAGTTTTGCCTCACACCATCAAAATTAGTCTCCCTGCAATTTAGAACTTCAATTGTTAGATCTGCTCGATTCTTTTCTATTCCTACCCTCACTCGCTCAAAGCACCGGAAGTAATCCAGTTTCATCTGCCCTTGAGGACCTCGTTTTTAAATTCCTGCCCAACTCTCTATATTCTCCTTCCAGATTCTCATCCTTTTCCCTTCCTATGTTGTTAGTTACAATGTGTACAATGACCCCCTGCTGGTCCTTCCCCTCTTTGAGAACATTCTGCACCCTCTCTGAGACATCCTTGGTGCCAACACCAGGGTCGCAACACACAATTCAGATTTTGTGCTGTTGTGCGAGGAAACGTCTTTGATAAACAGTCCCCTAACACAACCAATCGCTTGGTACCCCTCATTACGGTAGAGCCTGTCTTAGTATCTGAAACTTGGCTGTTTGTGCTACATTCCCCTGAGAATCCATCATGCCCTACATTCTCCAGCATACTTGTTTGAAATGTGGATAGCCACAGAAGACTCCTGCATGGACGGCCTACCTTTCTTACATTTCTTGGTGTTAACCAAACGATCTGACTGTGTCTGCAGCTTTGCTCCCTTCCTATAAATGCCATCGATCACAGCCCCTGGCACTTGTAAATTCCTCATTGCCTTTAACTGTTGCTCCAACTGACCCATTTGATCTGACAGGATTCGCAAACAATGAGATTTATTGCAGATAGAAACCTCAGTAACCCATAAACTCTCTCAAAACTCCCACATCTGACAAATGAGCATGTTACTCTACTTGAGGCCATTTTGCTCCTTCCAATCTCCAGACCAAGAAAATAGCACCGTCTCATTTCTCTACAAAACACTGCTCAAAGCTAACTTCATTATAACAGCTTATATTTTTAAAATTTAATCAAGAGGTAGATCCCAATAAAAACAGGTAATCAAGAAAGAACCCACTCTACTCACTGTTGTAGATTTACACAAGGCTACACCTAAAACTATTCACTTCTTTGTTTCTGTGCTGGGACTTCTCACAAACAGGTTCCTCCAAGGTCAGTTGTGAATTTCACTGTTTGTGAATTTTTCCTGGACATACTCCGAACTCTCGGGATACACAAATTCAAACAGCAAAGGCAGGAACTGCGCAGACTCACTGCTGTCAAGATTAGCGTGGTACTGGAAAAGCGCAGCGGGTCAGGCAGCATGTGAAGAGCAGGAAAATTGATCTGCTCCCATTTATCTCTCCACCCCAGAGGCTTCTTCCTTTATTCCTGATGAAGGGCTTTTGCCCAAAACATCGATTTTCCTGCTCCTCGAATGCTCCCTGACATGCTGCGCTTTTCCAGCACCACTCTAATCGTGACTCTGATCTCCAGCATCTGCAGTTCTCATGTTTGCCTCGATTCACTGCAGTGTCAGTGAGCAGTGTGGGTTTCTTTTCCTCTCTCCCTGACCGACCGTGTGCTCGCTGCCTTTGTCTATCTCGCTCCCTTTTTAAACTGCCATCGTCTTGACTGCTATTTCTCCAAGCTTCCAGCGAAGTACTAAATACTTGATCAATATTCTATAACCCTTTCTTCACTAGATTTTAAATGAATATGATGGTATATGGAATTAGGGACATTGTTGTAACCTGTGTTTGTAATTAAATAGAACACTGGGTGTTGAGAATAGAAGACTTGCTCTGAGTGACAGGGTGTGTACCTTCCTGGTAATCTGTTTTGGGTTGAAGGATTAGAGAGAGCTGTATATCTGAGCTTTCTGATGGCACCATGAGACGAGATGCAGGAAGTAATGTGCAGGTGCATGTGGTCATTTGGACTTGTCTGGGTCAGCCAGACTATGGCAGATGAAGTCTAATGAGAAGAAGCAGCATATCATCCACTTTGGAGTGAAGAAAAAGTGGTCAGAATATTTTCAAAATTATGAACAGCATGGAGTTGATATACAGAAGAAATGTTTTAATTTGTTTAAATGTTAAGTCTTATCACAAATGTGACCAGAGTAGAAAAGGGTTGGAAGCTTGACTAATGTGAACAAATTTCTGGGTGTGAGCATATTTGGAGTATTGAATTCACATGCACAATACAGACATATTTGTCTGGGAGGAGTTGACAGCTCTTAAACATGTCGCTGACTTCGCAACATGTAAATGTCCCAAACACAATGTCACACCCACGGACAGAGTTGTATAAAACATGTCTAGGTCTCTGTGCCAACAGAACCTGAGCCTCCGTGGTACGTTTGACATGGGTTAATGGCAGGAAATTAAAATTATAATTCATCAACAATTGAAGTTTAATTTTAAGCTGGTTAATGTGTTTTAAACGTTATTCATGACAATCGTTTGGTTAAACCGGGGCAGTTATTATCTGCAGGGAGGGAGTACTCAGTAAGTAATGGTTCAGTTCATCTCTCAGATCCTTATTTTACACTATTAACTCCCTGACTCATTTCCTATTGGACTGTTCATGCATTTTGTTTTAGTAACTACACTTTTTATGTCTTTTGCTTTTAGTCAGCTCTCTATTGTACTCAAACGTTCATTCATTTTCCTTTCATTTCATTGTTTTTTATGTTCCATATTCCATCCAATTTCCGAGCATTTGACCACCTTTGCGCAATTATATTCTTTTACGAAAATTCTGTTGTTCAATTATAATGAAAGGTCAAGTGTTGCCAGATGCAATATCATCACCATGTGAGTCATTTAACTGAGGGTGCAGACTGTACCATCACAATGCATGTGACCCCACCTTAATGTGTATAACGGTGATATCAAACATCACAATAGATGTGTCAACTGATAAACTGGAGGCACTTGGCTTTACGATCAGTTAAAATGATGGAAGCTGAGCTACACCATCATGATTTCTTACTGAGTCATCTTTCTAGGTGTGAATGTGTTCATTGAACGATCTGAAGAGGCTCTTTGAAGAGAGTTTGAGGAATAACATCTTTGTCAACAAATAGATTCCGAGAAGATCGACAGTGAACAGTTTGTCATGGCCTATTTCAATTCATGTGCCTGCCGCCTTATTGAAGTCTATCAGTGAACATTTTTTTTAGATTAGTCAAATGTAAGCTAAAATTCACAAAGTCATGATGACTCACATTTCACTACATTGGAAGAAGAGATTTACATATATCAGAATTGTGCTCATCATGTCTTTTGTACATACAGATGAGACGTTCTTTCTCCAGGCATCCATACCTCCAGCATCCCCTACCTCCATCCAAGGCCCCAAAGGAGCCTTCCACATCCATCAAATTGCACCTGGACTTCCACACATTTATTGTATCTGTTGCTTCCGATGTGGTCTAGTCTACATTGAAGAGACCGGACCCCTTCTCACAACGCACCTCAGAGAACATTTCCGGGACACCTGCACCTATCAAACCCCACCACCCTGTGGCCAAACATGTCAACTCCCCCTCCCTCTCTGCTAAAGACATGCAGGTCCTGGGCCTCCTCCATTCCCCACTTCTTCACGACCTGATGCCTGGAAGAAGAACGCCTTATCTTCTGCCTCAGGACCCATCATCCCCATGGCATCCAGGTCGATTTTACCAGGTTCCTTATATCCCCTGCCCCCACCTGACACCAGTTCCAACCTTCCAGCTCAGCACCATCCTCATGTCGTGTCTCACCTCACAATCTTCCTTCCCACAATCCACTCCACCCTCCTCTCCGACCTATCACCTTTACCACCACCTCCATCCACCTATTGCACTCTCAGCTACCTCCCTCCCCAGCCCCAAACCCATCTATTTATCTCTCCATCCCTGAGGCTCCCAGCCCCATTCCTGATGAAGGGCTTTTTCCCAAATCATTGAATTTCCTGCTCTCGGAGGCTGCCTGAGCTGCTGTTCTTTTCCTGCACTACTCTAATCTTGACTCTAACCTCCAGCATCTGCAGTACCCACTTCCACCTCACAAACTTAGAAACACATCTTCACTGAAAATGGAGTTGTTGAGAGGTGGAATTATTGTATTTATTGACATGTGTAAACCTTCCATATCATTCTTCACAGGTAGTTGGATTCCTGAACCTGATTTCTGATAGTTAGTCATCTCTTTCTCAGGTCCTTCCTTTGATTCCCTGAGTGGCCATCATGAAGGAACTGTGCCCAATGGCAACACCATCACGAGAAATATATGAGACAGAAGGCTGCCCTCAATGAACGGTATGTCTCTATATGGTTATCTTGTATTATATGTTCTGCATGTCAAAACAAGCAATATTATCAATATAGTGCTCCCAGTAAGATTGATGCTGAATTGAGTGGTCTGATTAAAGTTGTTTTTGCTACATTTACAATTTTACAGCTCCTAACTAGTTTGAATATTAGAATCTACTAACTTGATGGTAGGACAACCCGACTCTCAGATATGTAGCTATTGCCCTGCAACAAACCAGCCATCTGCTTTGTCCTTAAAAGTCATGCCCTTTTCCTCTTCAGTAATTGGATTCAAACAGATAGCATCATTGCTGGCTAGGCTGCAGTATAGACACTATTTGTTCTAAGGGTGGAAATTAAGAGTAGAATTCCCATGTTCCAGCAAGATGTTTACTCCCCATCATTGGCTCCCTACTTGCTCAAAATCTAGAAGTGATTGGAATGTTCAAAACATTCGCTAGCAAGGTTCGGGGCTTGGAAAATGTCAACGTTCCCATCACAAATTGGAAACCTGTTTTTATACCGTAGCCATTCTGTCATTGTGACTGAAATGAACCCAGCAGTGTTAGCCCAAACCTACATCAAGATGTCCTTAAACTGACTGAGGGAAACCATAACAACAGCAAGGAAGCTTCACTCTCACAATGAGTATTCCAGTTAGATTAGGTGTCTCAGCAGGATTGCAAGGTGGGGACTTGTAGCTGCACAGTTTCATTCACAGGATGAGAATTGCACTGACCCTCATTTTCTTGGATTCTTTAGGACTGAGTGCAGACAGAGAACTGAGGAAACAGAGATGCTGCTAGCAAGTTGACACCCAGAACTTTGCTGTTTCAAAGGTTTGTCTGAAACATTTGGAGCTCTGTGACCCTTATTTTGGAAAACACTGTTTGCTATGAGTTTTAATTCTAAGATAGAAGAAGTCAGTAGAATTGAATAAATGTCATCAACCCAACAATCTTCAGCTGCTTGGTCTATGATCCCTCCCTTCATTATGATGTTCGAAGAGATTATGTTCCCTGATGATCGCAAAATGTTTAGCCCCATTTGTGACTCCTCAGATACTGAAGTGCAGTCCATGTCCAAGTGCAGCAAGACCTGGACAATATGCGTGTTTAGGCAAACAAGTGGCAAGTAAAATTCTTGCAACCGGTGCCAGGCAGTGAGTTTTTTCAACAAGAGAAAATCTGATCATCTCCCTTAGGCATTGCGAAACCCCTCCATTTACCAGAAACTGAACTGTGCAATGCCATTTGTATTTATTGCAATTCAATATTAGCAGAGTCTGAATTTCTTATTCTGCCACAGGTATAAAGTTGTCGCCAGGAGAAAGAAGACAAAATGAAGCTTCATCAAAGCATCAAGGCTTCTCATGAGAAAGAAAACAACAAATGCAAGTGAATCGAAGAAAGAAATGAAATCTCAAGCAAAGTAAAAATCAATCCATGATCGAGGATTGTAATTGAAGGTCCCATGTCATGTGTGTGCTCCATCCATTTCTCAGGGTCAGCTGTACATCATTTAATTTAGGTTTTAGTTGATGATTAACAAGCACTCTTCTGCAGAACTTTGTAAATGACTAAGGACATGGAATACTTCAGCAAGGAGCATTCCAACTTTCAAGAGATGTTTGGAGAAATATTTGACGTGGTGAATCTTGTTGGTCAGATTGTAGGAGGTTTCCTTTAGGTTTTCCTCAAGACTTCCTTCAGATATCCGTTGGGTTTGGACACTTAAGTAATGGAGGGAGTCATTGTCATCACTGCCAGAATTTATTCTGATATCTATATTTAGAGTTCACTGTAAAATCCCTCATGAGTGTGTGTCAGGACCCAAGGTCTTTCCAAATTCTGATGAGGCTTATATTTACAAAGCAATAATTTGGTGCCAATTCAATGCAATTATCACTGACCAAGACTTCCCTTTGTGAGGAGCAAGAAAATCTCAATCTTGGTTTGGCAGTGGTGCTCAAGGTGTCAGTCCATGGGGAGGGAGCCAATTGGTTCCCTGCAGAAACTGGAAGCTGAGAATTGAGTTTTGTTACTGACCGAAGCGATGACATTCTTTACTGTCAGTGTGTGTGGCCATTTGCATTCTTCCCTGACTGGTTTGTTAGTTTGGCTTCTTCCTCACACTCTTTGTGATTAACCTATCATTATAATCCTTTAGTTCACACAGCAGGAGAAAAAGCACAGGGTCAAAAAACTGACCGGGCTGCCTTCCCTGTTCCCAGTTGCTGGACGTGCTGAATCCTCAGGGTTCAAATAACAGTTCACTCATTCTAACCACCCGACAGGATCAAATCCCATCCAGTTGCTGCAGGTGCCAACAATGACCTCATGTGAACCTCAGGCGAAACCCTTCCTTTAACAGATACATCATGTTGGCCCGCTCAGCCCCTCTGATTAAGTGGCAACATGTCAACAAGATCCTGACACTGTAGCTGAGTTAAAGAGCCACTGTTAAATCTGGGACTGAATCAAACATATTCCCGACGTCCTCCAGCCCACACCGTGTTGGATAAAGTGAGGACTGCAGGTGATGGAGATCAGAGTCAAAACCTTTAGTGCTGGAAAAGGACAGCCGGTCAGGCAGCATCCAAGGAGCATGAAGTCAACATAAGCTCTTCATCAGGAATGTTGGTTGGGGGAATGCAAGGGGGCTGAGAGATAAATCAGAGGGGTGGGGTGAGGGTAGGGGGGAAGGTAGCTAGGAACGCGATGGGGATGAAGGTGGGGGGACATGGTGGGTGGTCAGAGCGGAGGGTGGCAGCAGATGTGTGGAAAAGAGGGTGGTTAGATAGGGATGCGTTCAACTGGGTTGCCGGGTTGGACTCTTGGATGATGGGATATGGTGCGTTTCGGGGAAATGAGGAAACTGATGAAATCGACATTGATTCGATGTGGTTGCAGGGTCTCACGGTGGATGATGAGATTTTCTTCCTCCAGGTATCGGGTGGCTAGGATTTGGCAGTGGAGAAGGTCCATGTCCTTGGCGGAGTGGGAGGGGGCGTTGAAGTGGTCGGCCACAGGGTGATGGGGTTGTTTAGAGCATGTGTCCTGGTGATTTTCTCTGAAACTTTCACCTACACAGGGCATCCAGTCCCTCTACACATCCATTCACCGTGACAAAGGTCTCCAAGCCCTCCATTTCATCCTCTCCCATCAACCCATGCCCTCCACTTCCTCCATGATTTTCATATCCCCAGCAACCAATTCCTCATCTTCATCACGAACGTCCAGTAACTGTATTCATCCATCTACATTGATGATGGCCTACAACCACATACATCACTTCCTCTCCCAATGACACACCCACTACCCTTCCACTGTCACAATTCGTTTGGTACACCAACCACGCCCTCCACCTCCTCCATGACTTACGGTTCCCTGACTGCCAATGCCTCATCTACACCTTGGACATCTATCTGGTCCCTGTCCACATCCTTCCCCCATGATGAAAGCTACCATGACCTCCATTTTTTCCTGTCACGTCAACCCAACCAATACCCTTCCACTCTCACATTACATTTGGGGAACCACCCATGCCCTCCACCTCCTCCATGATTTTCAGTTTCCCAGGCCCAATGCCTCATCTTCATCATGGACATCCAGTCCCTGTACACATCTATCGGCCATGATGAAGGCCTCCAAACCCTAAATTACCTCCTCTCCCACAGACACACTGAGTCCCCTCCTCCTGTCACGATACATTCGGAACAGCTCCCATGGACTACACCTCTTCCATGATTTTCGGTTCCCCGGCCTCCAATGCCTCATCTTCACCATGGATGTCCAGGCCCAGTACACATCCAGCCGCCATGAGGATATCATCCAAGCCCTAAGTTTCTTCCTCTCCAGCCAACCCAACCAGGACCAATCCACCAACACCCTCATTCAAATGCCTGAAGTGATCCTCACCTTAAATTTCTCCTTCAAATCCTCCCAATTCCTTCAGACCAAAGGTGTGACCATCGGCATTCACATGGGCTCCAGCTATACCTGCCTTTTCATCAGGTACATGGAATAGTTCATCTTCTGCAGTTACACCAACACCATTCCCCACCTTTTCCTATCCTACATTGATGACGGAGAGGTTGGACACCTTCCATCCTGACAGGAAACATCTCAGACACCTCTCTCCCCGTCCTAAACATCTCCGTCTCCATTTTCAGTGACCGAATAAATTTGACGTCAGCTTCAAATGCACGGACACTGACAGCTACCTGGACTATACTTCCTCCCAAACCCATTCCTGTAAAAACTCGACCCTTTTCTCCCAATTCCTTTGCCTGCACTGCATCTGCTCCGAGAATGACAAATTCCACTCCAGAACATCCCAGGTAGCCTCCTACCTCAAGTGTCACAACTTCACCTCTGACGTGGTCAACAAAGTTCTCCAGGGCATTTCCTCCACTTCTGGCACCTCCATTCTTGAAGCCCAACCCTTCCAACTGCAATAAGGATAATCTTACGACGTGGCACAAACTCTTCTGCTCATGAAACCAAACACACAGAAAAGCTGACCTTGCCTTGGAATCTGTTAAAATGTGCGTGACAGTGAATGTCTGAAATTCCACTATGTCAAGAAACAATAACTCTAAAATGAACATTTAACAACACCTACTTACAACCCAAAGCCTCCTTTTTCTTAAATGTTTGTGATCTACCTCCACATCTATAAAAAATATCCTGATCCTACAAAGGCCCTATTAAATTTACAACAAATCAAATTTCAAAACCAGACAGCGGTGCCAATCCTCTTCTGTTTGTAGATCTCCCTGGGTCATCTTCCACCTTCTGCTGCACAGAGTTTTCAGTTGAAAAGTAAGCTACCATTTAGAGGTTGTTTTAAATAGCAGTCTGTCAGTGACAGAAGGTGCGATTTCTCTGAATCACTATGCCAAATGCCAACGTTTTACACACTAAACATCGGACCATCTCATTGGTTGGATGTTGTCACAACAGTATAATTGAAATTTGATTGGCTTTTCGTATGTTGAGGCATAATTTACTCTGATTGGTTAAATCCATTCTGCTGCAAAATAACTCAGCTATACAGGAAACAGTCAAATTACACATCTTTATATTTTCCAGGACACATGGTGACATGACAGATGTTAAATAGCTGTCACTCTCTTCAAGTTACAGTGCATGCCGTCAACTTCAAAACAATAGAACCCCCGCCCCCCAATCCCGCTCCCCCCGGAGCTCACCTTCCACCCTCCCAATCTTCGGATAGAAGGCATCATCTTCGCCCATTTCCATCACCTTCATTCAGACCCAACCACCAATGATATCTTTCACTCCCATCCCTTTCAACATTCTGCAGAGATCATACCCTCTGTGACTCTCATTAGGCCCACACCCCCTGCCAACACTACCAACTCCCAGCACCTTCCATTCCTTTGCACCAGCACCTACACTGGGGAGACAGGACAGCAACTCACAGATCGTTTGAGAGAACATCTCAGACACATGCACCACCCTGTGGCCGACAACTTCAAATAATTTAAATCCTCCTCACTCCGTCCATGACTTGCCTCCTTCACCACCAATTCACAGTCACCCAAGGACAGGGAGATACTAAGTGAGTGTTTTGCAGATGTATTTAGTGTGGAAAAGGATATGGAAGATATAGACTGTAGGAAAATAGATGGTGACATCTTAAAATTGTCCATATTACAGAGGAGGAATGCTGGATGTCTTGAAATGCATGAAGGTGGATAAATCAACAGGACTTGGTCAGGTGTACCCTAGAAATCTGTGGAAATCTAGAGAAGTGATTTCAGGGCCTCTTGCTGAGATATTTGTACCAACGATAGTCACACGTGAGGTGCCAGAAGACTGGAGGTTGGCTAATGTGGTGCCACTTTTTAAGAAGGGTGGTAAGGACAAGCCAGGCAACTATAGACCAGTGAGCCTGATGTCGATGATGGGCAAGTTGGAGGGAATCCTGAGAGAAAGAATGTACATGTATTTGGAAAGTCAAGGATAGATTAGAGATAGTCAATTTGGCTTTGTGCGTTGGAAATCATGTCTCACAAACTTGATTGAGTTTTTTGAAGAAGTAACAATCAGGGTTTATGAGGACAGAGCAGTAGATGTGATATATATGGACTTCAGTAAGGCATTCGACAAGGTTCCCCATGGGAGACTGATTCACAAGGTTAGAACTCACGCAATATAGGGAGAACTAGCCATTCGGATACAGAACTGGCTCCAAGGTAGAAGAGAGAAGCAGGTGGTGGAGGATTGTTTTTCAGACTGGAAGATTGTGACTATTGGAGTGCCACAAGGATCGGTGCTGGGTTGAAATCTACTTTTTGTCATTCACACAAATATTTAAAATGCGAGCATATGAGTTGCAGTTAGTAAGTTTACAGATGACACCAAAATTGGAGGTGTAGTGGAAACGAAGAGGGTTACCTCAGATTACAACAGGATCTTGATAAGATGGGCTAATGGGCTGAGAAGTGGCAGATGGAGTTTAATTCAGATAAATGTGAGGTGCTGCATTTTGTGAAATCAAATTTCAGCAGGACTTATACATTTAATGGTAAGGTCCCCGGGTGTGCTGCTATACAAAGAGAACTGGGAGTGCAAGTTCATTGCTCCTTGAAAGTGGAGTCACAGGTAGATAGGATAGTGAAGAAGGCGTTTGATGTGTGTTTTCTCTATTGGTCAGAGTATTGAATATAGGAGTTGGGAGGTCATGTTGTGGCTGTACAGGGCATTGGTTAGGCCACTGTTGAAATATTGAGTGCAGTTCTGGTCTCCTTCCTATCAGAAACATGTTCTGAATCTTGAAAGAGTACAGAAAGCATTTACAAAGTTGTTGTTGTAAGGGTTGAAGGACTTGAGCTTTCGGGTGAGGCTGAACAGGCAGGGGCTGTTTTCACTGGAGTGTCAGATGCTGTGGTGTGACCTTATAGAGGTTTACAAAATTATGAGAGGCATGGATGGGGTAAATCGGCAAAGTCTTTTCCCTGGGGTGGGGGAGAACAGAACTAGAGGGCACAAGTTTGGGGTGAGAGGTGATTGATCGAAAGGAGAACTATGGGGCAAAAGTTTCACAGAGTGGGTGGTACGTGTATGGAATGAGCTGCCAGAGAAAGTGTTCAAAGTTGGTACAATTGCATCATTTAAAAGGAGTTTGGAAGGGTATATGAATAGGAAGGTTTTGTAGGGATATGGGCCGGGTGCTGGCAGGTGGAAACAGACCCATCGGTCCAGATGTGGTCAGCATGGACTGCTAGGACCGAAGGATCTGTTTCCTGCTGTACATCTCTATGACTCTATGACTCTAACTGGAGGAAGAAAGCTTCATCATCTGCCATCAGATCCACCAACCACATGACATCAACATCGAACCTCACTCGTTTCCAAATCTCCCCTCGGAACCTTATCCCAGACCCAACCCTCCGACTTAGCAGT
Organism: Hemiscyllium ocellatum; assembly: GCF_020745735.1. NCBI lineage: Eukaryota > Metazoa > Chordata > Chondrichthyes > Orectolobiformes > Hemiscylliidae > Hemiscyllium > Hemiscyllium ocellatum. The sequence continues at coordinate 92,280,139 of NC_083401.1, forward strand.
GCCCTCTTGAATCATCGTATCTTTCCATCTTCCTTTTTGCTCGTCTGCTCCACCTTCTGCCTGACCCACCGCCATCGCCCTTCACCTTCATCAACCTGTCGCCTTCCTAGCTACCATCCTCCCAGCCCCACCCTTCCTCTCAATTATCTCTCAGCTCCTTTAAGGCCCGCCCCACATTCCTGATGAAGGGCTTATGTCCGAAACATCGACTCCCCTGCTCCTCGGAGGCTGTACTTTTCCAGCACCACACTTTTTGACTCTTCATCATGTTTGAGCTTATGATCCTGCAGGGTCATTCCTTCCTCACTATGGCCCCTCCTCAGATCATATCTATGATTTGTTTCTTGAACACCAGGCGATGGGTATGCCTTGTGAGTTTGATTCTGTCAGGATCTACCTTGATTACTGTGTGGAACAGCTTTCCCCATTTAGGCACAAGTGTCCGGTATTTGTGAAGAGTGTTGGTTAGATTGTGTGTCTTTGTTGAGGCCATTTCCAAAGTCCAGGTCAACACTGAGCAAATACTGTAGCTGTTATTGTGAAGCAATTTTGATACAAGGTTGCTTGTTGACATTTTAGAGTGATCCAGAGTAACACACAAAAGATCAGGTTCACTCAGAATATCAGGTTCCTTTCCCTCAGGTTCCTCTCCAAGCTCACCATCCATTTCACTGGCTCTGAGACTCTCTGTCTTGCAGCACAGTGGTTGGACCTCCACAAATGAACTGCAGCAGTTCAATAAGGCAGCTAACTCCCATTAATTATGGATGGATTATAAATGCTGACTTAGCCAGAGAAGCCCTTATTCCCAGAATGAATGTTTAAAAAAAGTGAATCCATTCTGACACTTGCATGATCCCCAGAGCCTTTTGAATTCATCTCTTTTGAATTTGGGGACAATCCTCAGGATTATAAATTCCAGAATGTAACAAAGCCCTGTGCTATTATACCTGAGAATAATGCAAGTGAATCAGACCCAGTGAATTAAAGGATGTTACAGCTGACTGCTTTAAAAGAGAAATATTCAAACAGATTTTGTTCAATCTGTGATGACACAGAAATGGGAACTTTGGACAACACATCAGGAGCTTTCCCCTCACCAATTAATGTTTGAAAAGAAGCTCCTGGTACTGACCTGGACACTGATCATGGAAACCCAATATTTAAATGGTGGCTGCAATGTAGGAGTGAAAAAGCAATTCCCTTGGAATGCATGACCCGACTTGGACGAGGTGGATCTCCTGAATTACAGGAATGCTGAAGAGCGTCAGAGAGGAATTCTAAATAAAGGTTTTCTTCAAACCTAATCTTAGTCTTTTACCTTTTTATTTTACCTCTGGTTGGGATGTAACAATGTACGTATATTACTGCACATTTATCTGGAACTGGCTGGACGGACAAACTGGAAGAGTTATTTTATTATTTTAAATATTTTCGAGTATTTTAGTTAAATGCATCAAATGTGCGAAGTTTACCATCTAAAAATGACCATTTAAAGAAACTGACCACTGCGTATGTACCGATCAAGTGTAACAGGGAGAAAGTGGAGAATGGGTTTGGGACAGTTATCAGGCAGGATTGAATGGCAGAGTTTACTTGATGGGCTGAATGGCTGATTTCCTGCTCTTATGTCCTATGGTCTTATGGATATGGTAGTGAAAAATTACAGAGCATTAAATCTTATCCTTAAACATTTAGACGACAATGTAGTGTTGAATTATAGAAGCCATTTGCTGCACACTGGGAAATAGAGAGGCAAGGAGGGTAAGACAATTGAGAATATTTGCCTGAACATCAGTGAATCTGTATCACCAGGACATCAAGTGATAACATTCACGGCTGCTCGTTTGTGAAATTACTAACAGTGATTAATTCCGATCTCGAAATGAAACTTTGTATCAAATAACTTCTCTCGTGAATTATTCTCCTCCACTGTTATATTGTAACAGTGATGCTATGGTAAATAAAGGGGATGATAAAGATTAGACTAAACTGTAAGAGGATTTTTTATTCCAGACTGCAAAAGATTACGATCTCAGGGACGAAACAAGAAAGGCTTACAGATTGAATTGTCAAGGGATTCCCTGGGCTGTCTCTAATCTGTACTTTAACAATGAAGCCCTATCCTCAGTGCTGCCTGTGCTGCTAATCCCCTCAGTCCGATTCAACTTCCCTCTCAATTGGGAATTATCAAATGTCCTGCTCACTCCTCTGATGTCTCTAATGATGCAGCCGCAAGAAAGCAGCTTTTGAGCAAAAAGGCATGGCGACTCAAATGACCAATAGGAAACCAGAACTGCAGGTAGTATTCCATCTGTGGCCAACTAATGTTTTCTAAAGTTGGGCGATGACTTCCTTGCTTCTATATTTAATGCCTCAGCTTATGAAGGCAACATCCCATATGTCTTCTTCCCAATCCTGTCTGCTTCTGCTGACACTTTCAGCGATTTAGGGACTGGTACATCAAAATAGTTTTTATCCTCATCAGGTCATGTAATTTGTCCTCGTCAAGAAGGGCAATGCTAGACATAATCTAAGGGAATGTATCTGGGACAATGGTTAATGTAGCAGTGGGCAAGCATTTTATGCAGACTGACCATAACTCTGGAGGTGTCAATGTCATTATGGAAATTGTTCAGTGTAGTGCAGAAGTTGTGTCTAAATTGGGGGAAGGCCTATTTCAGTTGCAGTCGTCAACTAGATCTGGCAAACATCAACTGGAAGCAGTTACTTGCAGTTACGTCTACATTTGGAAAGTGGGAATCTTTTAAAAGAAGTATAGTGAGATTAATTTAGACACAAATGATTGTGTATATCCTTCCCTTGTTAGAACTCCCAAAATGTACTCGCTTGCACTTATCCAGGTTAAATGCCATCAGCCATTGCTCTCCCAATTCACCATCTGGTAAATGTTAGAGTCATAGAGTCATACAGATATACAGCATGGAAACAGACCCTCCGGCAAACCTGTCTATGCTGACCAGTGACCCACACTCCTCACTATCAACAGTAATTCCAAATTTCATGCTAAGCGCACACTGACTAATGTGAAGGTACTGTGCCTTTAAGAGAGATTTGCTCTTTGCTATTTCTCTCATTTGGATAAGGAGGTGTTACCACTGATGATGGACTACCTGCTTCAGTAGCAACAAATAAACAGTTTTGAGTTCCAAGAGTATTTTTCCTTAAATTAGCCAAAAGAACCATGAATGAGTGCATGTCTGGCTCAGATATACCCGGGGATTTTGCTTTGTCTATCTTTGGGGTTTGGAGTTGGCTGTTGAAGTTGATAGATGCAACTTCGTCTCTCTCTCTGCTGCATAAACACTTTGAGTTCTCTCACTTCTGGCAGAGTGTTTGTTTTGGTGTTTCTATCCCCTGGACTGGAACAGAGATTTCAAGCGAGAAAAACCTGTTATGCTGAATTTGTCAGTACCAAGTGTGTGCTTATGGGATCTTGTTACATTGAAAGAGTTGATGATTAGGTGGTAAATAATGTAATATCTTATTAAGTATTTTAACAGAGTTAAAGTTAAACCAATTCTTTTCTCTGTATTTTCACTGTATTGTAAGAATAAAGTGTGTTTTGCTTAAAGCCTTGTCATGGACCAATTGAATCACATCAGGAACACAGCACCTTACACTTGTCTCTGAATAAAATAAATGAGTTAGGGTCTGGGCTGTATATTTTGAGGGGGTTTGGTCAGCTCCATAACACTAATTATTCCTTGTCCTTTGACATCCATGTCATTAATGTGCAGAGCAAAGAGGAATGGTCACTGCATCCTCCTCTCATCCATATATTTAATGACCTTTTCCAAATACTCAATTAAATTATTCAGACAGGATCACTCTACAATAAACCCATGTCTGTTATTCCACGATTTATCACTGCCTTTCCAAATATTGATTAATCCTGTCCCTTAGAATTTTTAAAAAATATTTTCCCGAACATTGATGTCAGCCGACTGGACCCTAATGTCCTTTCCGATGTCTGCTGCCTTTCTTGAACAAAGGAACCCCATTAATTATCCTCCAGTCATCTGGCACTTCACCTGTGCCCAGAGTAATAGATTCAGAGAGTCATAGAGATGTACAGCACGGAAAGAGACCCTACGATTCAACGCATCCATGTCGACCCGATATCCCAACTGAACTGAGTCCAATTTGTAGGCATTTGGCTCATATCCGTTTAAACCCTTCCTAATCATATATGCATCCAGATGCCTTTTAAATAATGCAATTGTCCCAGCATCCACAACTTCGTCAGATAGCTCCCTCCATAGACGCATCACTCTCTATGTGAAAAAGTTGCCCCTTAGGTCCCTTTTATATCTTTCCCATCTCACCCTAAATATAAGCCCGCTAGTTCTAGACTCCCCCACCACATGGAAAAGACCTTGTCCATTTACACCATCCAAGCCGTTCATGAAGTTATGAACCTCTTTAAGGTCAGTCCTCAGCCTCTGATGCTCCAGAGAAACTCGCCCCAGCGTATACAGCTTTTCCATTTAGCACATATCCTCCAATCCTGGCCACATCCTTGTCAATCTTTTTGGAACTGTTTCATAGTTTACTGCATACTTCTGAGAGGAAGCAGACCAGATTTGCACACAATATTCCCAAAGTGGCCTCACCAATGTCCTGCACATCGACAACATTACCTCTAACTCCAATACTCAATGCTCTGACCAACAAGAGAAAGATAACAAACGTCTTCTTCACTATCTTACCGACCTGCCACTCTGCTTTCAAGGAGCTATGAATCTGCACTCCACGGTGTCTTTGTTTAGCAACGTTCCGGAGGACTGCGAAGATTTCCCTTTCCAAAATGTTTTATTTCGCATTTATCTAAATTAGACTCAATCTGCCACTCCTCAGCCTATTGGACAATCTGATCAAGATCCCATTGAGATCTGAGATAACCTTCTTTGTTTTCCACTACACTTCCAATTTTGGTGTCATCTGCAAACTTACTAACTATACCTCCTACGGTCATATCCAAATCATTGAAAGAAATAACGTAAAGTCGTGGCTCCATCACCGATTCTTGAGGCACTGGTCACAGGCCTCCAGTCTGAGAAACAACTCACCAGCACCACACTCTGTTTTATAAATTTGAGACCGTTCTGTCTCCAAATGGCCAGCTCACCCTTTACTCCATGAGACCAAATTTTGCTAAATTGTCTCCCATGGGGAACCTTTTTGAACGCCTTGCTGAAGTCCACATAGATCATGTCCACCATTCTGCCCTCACCAATCCTCTTTGATACTTTTTCAAAGAACTCAATCAGATTCATGAGATAAGACTTCCCATGCACAAGGTCTTGTTGACTATCCCGAATCAATCCTTGCCTATCCAAATTCATGTAAATCCTGTTCCTCGGAATTCCCTCCAACAACTTGCTCACTACTGACATCTGTACTGCCCTGGCCTGACCTTACAACCTTTCTGAAATAATGACACCAAATCAGCCAACCTCCACTATTCTGGCACATCACCTGTGACTAACAATGATACAAATATCTCATTAAGGGGGCCAGCAATCACTTCCCTAGCTTCCCAAAGAGAGTTTGAGGTGACACCTGGGGCTTTATCCACCTTCTTGTATTTCAAGACATCCAGCACTTCCTCCTCTTTAAGTTGCACATTTTTCAAGAAGTCACCATCTATTTCCCCACATTGTATATCCTGCATGGTTCTTCACAGTAAATACAGATGCAAAGTATATGTTTAATATCTCCCCCATCTCCTGCGGCTCAAAGGCTGCCTTGCTGATCTTTGACGAGCAATATTCGACTCCGAGTTACCCTTTTGTCCTCAATGTATTTGCAAAAGCCCTTTGGATTCTCTTTAACCCTAATTGTCAAACTATCTCATGTATCGTTTTCGCTCTTCCTATTTTCCTCTTCAGTAAACTCCTACTGCCTTTATACTCTTCTAAATTTTCTCTGAATCTTTCATGTCTCGACCTGGTATATGCTTACTTCCTTTTCTTATTTTTTTATAAATATATTTATGAACAATATATTTAACTTTATGAACATATAAAATTATTGAAAAATACAATCAATAACAAACATCAGTATAATGAAAGAAAAATAAACACAAATTACAATTCACCTACTATCTACTAACTACTAACCTACCCTACCATCCAAAACAAACCCTAACACTGCACAAAGCATCACCAAAAAAAAAAGTAAATAGCTACAATGACAAAAAAGGAAGCAATGCAAAAAACCCAACAATAAACACAGAATACAGAACAGTTATGCTCTGCGTGAAGCTCCCAAATAAAACCACGGGAGCATTGTAAACATATATCCGTATTAACTCAGGAGAAACCCCTCCGGGGTCCAAGGCTTGACAAACCGACCCATCCTGGTTAAACAAGTGCTTTGGTTAAAATAACTGACAAATCGACATCCAAATAACTCAAGCAGGGCTGTCATGTTTCCTAAAAATGGTCTGTTGTGTGGTGCACCATGTTTGTTAAAAAGTCCAAGGGAATGTGCTCCAGAATTAATTTCTGCCATCCCAGCAAACCCGGCAGGTTCTCAGACACCCAGTTCATCAGAATATTCTTCCGTGCACAGTATGCAGGAATATTAAAGAGTTACTTCACATGCCCATCTAAAGGTGGTAAATTCAGTAGACCTAAGAGGAGAGATATCAGTCAACTTTGACATCACCCTCCCGATCTCTCCCACCACAGCACTCCAATAAACATGGAGCCTGTGGCATGTCCAGAAGCAATGGGTAAGAGTACCTACACTTATTTCACATTTGGGGCACACTGAAGATACTCCTTTATTAAACTGCGCCAGACGCACTAGTGCCAGATGAACCCTGTGCAGAACTTTTAACTGCGTGGCATATGTCCTATCACAGATTGAGATCCTGCGAGCATTCTCCCACACTTTCTCCCATGTTTCAGAGGAGATCTCCACTCCCAGCTCTTGCTCCCACACCTCATATAACCAGTTAATATGCTGGCAGGCCCTGCCACCCAGCAGGCGATAGAGGGCACTAACCGAAAGGGTGCTTGTGGAACGTAGCAACAACCTCTCTGTATCGGGCTTAAGGAGAGAGGCCTGTTGCAAGATTACCCCTGAGAGGGCCGTGATCCGCTGTAGCTTAGTCACCGAAGGCCCCGCCTGAGTTGATAGTCAGGAATTCCTGAAACTCCTTCTAAAAGTATTCCACAAATTTGGAATTCTTAGCGAGAAAATAGTCCAAATGTTTGTTCCACAAACCTAGCCCCTCACTCTTGGCCTTCACCTCCAAGTGTTCCACCGCATGATCTGAGATAGCTATGTTTCCAATTGTACAACCCATAATCAAATCCAGAAGGACCGAGGGAGCCAGAAAAAGATCAATCCTCATGTGACATTTATGGGGGTTTCAAAAAAAGGTGCTGTCCCTTGCAGGAGGGTGAAGACATCTCCACATATCCACCAGCCCCAACTCCTTGCTTGGCCTGTGAAGAAATATTTGGGGGCCCACAAAGCATCCTGTCCAATGTCGGATCCAAAAGACAATTCAAATCCCCCGCTATAATAATGTGCCGTATTCCAATAGCACTCAGCTTAGAGAAATCACTCATCAAAAATTTGAGGGGATGCGCTGGAGGACAGTAGGCATTTCAAATGCCATATTCCTCCCTATGTATCAGGGCTTTAGCTATCATAAACCATCCCTGCTCATCTTTCACCTGCTGTAACAATGTGAACGGAAGATTTTTCTGGATAAGTACCGACACTCTCCTACTTTAATTGGGAAAGGATGCAAAGAATACCTGGTCATAACCCCACTGTTGGAATTTCAGGTGTCCCCCATCATCAAAGTGGGTTTCCTGCAACAAAGTGATATTAACCCTTTCCTTCGGAAGGCTAGAAAGGACTTCTTACCTTCTAACAGATGAATGATTTCTCTTGATGTTCCAGGTGCACCACTTAATAAGACACTTAGCCATATCCCCTTTCACAGACCCTTGAACCCCTGGGAGGGAGAACCTTGCTTTAAAAGCACCGAGCACAAGTGAGTAAGGACTCATAGAATCAAAGAATTATATATACAAAAACTACTTTATCAGAAGTGTAAACATCTCTTACCACCAAAATACTACAAAGAAAACTAACTACAAAACCTTGAATGAAAGACACTTCTCCCTGACCATAGGAGCCCTCACCCTCCCCATCCCCTTCTTCACAACTCCTTCAAACCCGGACTGTGCCCCAGCCTTAAGCCAAACCGAAACTAGGAAATGCTCCTGAAATGACCAGAAAAAAGCCAAAATCAGGACGAACACTCCACCCATCCCGGGCTTCATGTCACCCCTACTTGTGACTAAAAGAGAAACGGAAAAAACAAAAAATAGGTTGAGACCACAAACTATCCCATCAGAAAATCCAGATTTTAAAAGAAAAGGAACAAATTATTCCAAAAATTTTTCTCCTTTCCAGAAAAATACTTATTATGGAGAAAGAAAGGAATTGGAAAAGGAAGGGAAAACATGGGGAAAGAATGGAAAGGGACCAAACATTAACCGTACTCTTCAGGCCAGTCCGTCTATTTTAAGGTGTCTATGAGGCTTTCAGCTTTATCCTCTGAGTCAAAAGTATAAACTGAGTCCTCGTGGCTGAAGTGAAGCACTGCAGGGTATCTCATGGAGTACTGGATACTCAGGTTCCTCAGCCTCTTCTGAACTTCATCGAAGGACTTCCTCTTTCAAATTAAAGTTGCTGAGAAATCTTGGAAAAACATGATTTTTGACCCCTTATACAGCAGTGCCTGCGGATCATTTCCCAGTAATCTAGAAGCTTCTATCACTTTTTGCTTCTCCTTATTTGAGTGGAAATGTACTAGAACGGGCAGGGGCACTGCACCGGCCCTGACCTGTGCACTCTAACCCGATAAGCCCTTTCAATCTGCAGCCTGCTGGACTCGATGTGAAGCCCATAGTACTTTGGCAGCCAGCTTTCAAAGAAGCTGACTGGCTGCTCACCTTCCTCACCTTCAGAGAGCACGACCATTCGGAGATGTATTCTCCGAACTTGATTTTCGAGGTCTTCGATATGGTCTTGCGAGGCCTGAACATCTCGCTCCAGCATTTCGATCCGACTGGTTGAGGAGTCCATTGCAGCTTCTGAGGGCTGAGTTCGACCCTCCAATTCCTCCAACCGCTCTCCAAGACCCTGGATCTCCTGCTCATGCTTCTGCAGCATGGACACGATCGGTTGGATCGGGGCACGAACCTCCCCACGGATCTCCTCAATTGCAATCAGCAGATTCCTGTGGGGACGTCGACGGGGGAGGGGGGCGGGGTAGGAGAGGCTCTTGTTGCTGTTGAAATCTCCTCACAAATTTGTTTCTCAATTTCCATCTCATTATTAAGGGGACTATAATACAATACCAATAAGGTGGTCATCCCTTTCTTATTTCCCAGTTCCACCAAAATAACTTCCCTGGATGTATTTTTGGACTGTCCTCCCTCAGTACAGCAGTATTGCCATCCCTGATCAAAAATGCCCCTCCCCCTCCTACCTTGCCTCCCTTTCTATCTATCCTGCAGCATTTGTATCCTGGAACTTTCAAAGGCCAGTCCTGTCCATCCCTGAGCCACGTTTCTGTCATTGTTGTAATTGTTTATTTGTCCTACTTTGTTTTCTGCTTTGATCCTGCCTGCTCTGATTTCTTGACTCGCTTATTTTCTCAACTGTAACAGTCTCAGATTGATCTCTTTTCTCAGTAACTCCCCTCCTCCCGCCACCTGACTAGTTTAAATCCTCCCGGGCATCTCCAGCAAATCTCCCTGACAGTATATTAGTCCCCTTCTAATTCAGATGCAATCCATCCCCTTGTACAGGTCACTTGTACCCCAGAAGAGTTTCCAATGATCCAAAAATGTGAATCCTTCTCACATACACCAACGGTTCAGCTACGCACCCATCTGCTCTATCTGCCTATTCCTACACTTACCAGCTCGAAGCACCAGGAGCAATCCAAATCCTTCTACCCTTGAAGGCCTTCTTATTTAAAATCCTGCCGAACTCTCGATATTCTCCCTTCAGAATCTCATCCTCCCACAGCTGGCAAATGAGCATGTTACTCTACTTACGGCCGTTTTTGTGCCTTCCAATATCCAGACCAAGAAAATAGCACTATCTCATTTCTCAACAAAACACTGCTCAAAGCTAACTTAATTATTACGGCGCACATTTTTAATATTTCATCAAGAGCGAGATTCCAATAAAAACATGTAATCAAGAAAGAACCCACTCTACTCACTGTTGTAGATTTACAGCAAGGCTACACCTAAAAGTATTCACTTCTTTGTTTCTGTGCTGGGACTTCTCACAAACAGGTTCCTCCAAGGTCAGTTGTGCATTTCACTGTTTGTGAATTTTTCCTGGAAATACTCCGAATTCTCGTGATACATGAATTCAAACAGCAAAGGCAGGAACAGCGCAGATTAGCGTGGTGCTGGAAAAGCACAGCAGGTCGGGCAGCATGTGAGGAGCAGGAAAATCGAGTTTCTCCCATTTCTCTCTCCACCCCGGAGGCTCCCTGCCTCATTCCTGATGAAGGGATTTTGCCTAAAGCATCAATATTCCTGGTCCTCGGATGCTCCCTGACATGCTGTGCTTTTCCAGCACCACTCTCATCTTGACTCTGATCTCCAGCATCTGCAGTTCTCATGTTTGCCTCGATTCACTGCAGTGTCAGTGAGCAGTGTGGGTTTCTTTTCCTCTCTCCCTGACCGACCGTGTGCTCGCTGCCTTTGTCTGTCTTGTTCCCTTTTAAAAGTGTCATTGTCTTGACTGTTATTTCTCCAAAGATTAGGTGAAGTATTAAATAATCAATCAAAATTCTATAACACTTCCTACACTGGATTTTAAATGAATATGATGATGTATGGAGCTGGGGGCATTCTTGTGACGAGTATTATTAATTAAATTGGACACTGGGTATTGAGAATGCAAGATTTTCTCTGAGTGACAGGGTGTGGGTGTTCCACGCAATCTGTAATTTGGATTCAGCTTTTCACTGTGTCTTCAGAAACAGGGTCGAAGGATTAGAGAGAGCTGCATATCCAAGCTTTCTGTACGGCAACATCAGAAGAGATGAAGGAAATAATATATAGATGGGCACAGTCAGTTGTCAAGAATGTCTTGTCTAGGTGAGCAAAGCTATGGCAGATGAAGTCTAATGTGTAGAAGCAGCATATCATCCACTTTGGAGCTCAGAAAAGTGATCAGAATATTTTTAATTCATGAACAGCTTGGAATAGTCAGAAGAAATGTTTTTAAGTTGATGAAATGTTAAATTTCACCACAAAAGGGTCAAGAGTACAAATGGTTTGGAAGGTAGAGTAATGTTAACAAAGCTCTGGCTTGAAGCATATTTGGAATATTGAATTCACATGCACAAGTTGGGCAAAATTCTTTGGGCGGATTTGGCAGCTCTTCAACATTTTGCTAACTTCACAACATGTAAATGACCCAAACACAATGTCACTCCCACGGACAGAGTTATATAAAACATGTCTAAGTCTCTGTGCCAACAGAACCTGAGCCTCCTTGGTACATTTTAAATTGATTAATATCAGTAAATTAAAATGATAATTCATCAATAATTGAAGTTTAATGTTAATCTAGTTAATGTGTTTCGAAGTTTTTCATGATAATCGGTTGATTGACTAGGGACGAATTATTATTTACAGGGAGGGAGGACTCAGTAAGTAATGGTTCAGTTCATCTCTTAGCTTTTTATGTTTCACTATTCAGTCCCCTGATTTATTTTCTCTTGGCCTGGTATTGCATTTTGTTTTAGTAACTATATTTATACTGTCTTTTGTTTTTATTCAGCACTCAAAAATTCATTCATTTTGTATTCATTTCATTAATCTTTGTTGTTATTTTATTTCATATTCCAGCCAATCTTCTGAGCTACAGTGGAACAATTATGTGATCTTACTATAATTCTGTTGTTCAATTATAAACAAACCTCAAGATCTGTCAAATGAAATAGTATCGCCATATGAGTCCTTTAACTGAGGGTGCAGAAAGTGCTATCACAATGCACATGACCCCCATCTTAATGGGTATCACGGTGATATCAAACATCACAATACATGTGTCAACTCATAAACTGGAGGCACGTAGCTACATGATCAGCTGAAATGATGGAAATGATGGAAATTGAGCTACACCATCATGATTACTAACTGAGTCTTCTTTCTAGGAGTGAATGTGATCTACTGAAAGATCTGGAGAAACTCTTTGAAGAGAGGTTGAAGAATATTGTCATCATCAACAAATAGATTCAGAGAAGATCGACAGTGAACGGTTTGTCATGGCCTGTTTCAATTCATGTGCCTGCAGTCTTATTGAAGTCTATCAGTGAACTTTTTTTTTAGATTAGTCAAATGTAAGCTAAAATTCACAAAGTCATGATGATTCATATTTCATGATATTGGAAAAAGAGATGAACATATATCAGGAGTGTGCTCATCATGTCTATTTGTACTCACAGACGAGGCATCCTTCCTCCAGGTGCTCATCCTCCAGCATCCCCCACCTCCATTCAAGACCCCAAAGGAGCCTTCCACATCCATCAAATTGCACCGAGACTTCCACACATGTCATTTATTGTATCTGTTGCTCCCAATGTTATCTACTCTACATTGAAGAGTCCGGACCCCTTCTCGCAGAGCACCTCAAAGAACATCTCCGGGACACCCACACCAATCAACCCCACCACCCCGTGGCCGAACACTTCAACTCCCCCTCCCATTCTGCCAAAGACATGCAGGTTCTGGACATCCTCCTTCCCCACTTCTTCACCACCCGATGCCTGGAGGAAGAACACCTTCTCTTCTGCCTCAGAACCCACCAACCCCATGGCATACAGGTGGATTTCACCAATTTCCATATTTCCCCTCCACCGACCTGACACCAGTTCCAACCTTCCAGCTGAGCACTGTCCTCATGATCTGTCTCACCTCTCATTCTTCCTTCCCACTATCCACACCACCCTCCTCTCCGACCTATCAACTTCACCACCACCTCAATCCACCTATTATACTCTCACCTATCATTCTCCCCAGCCCCAAACCCATCCATTTATCTCTCCATCCACCAGGCTCCCAGCCCCATTCCTGATGAAGAGCTTTTGCCCAAGTCATTGATTTTCCTGCTCTCGGAGGCTGTCTGAGCAACTGTTCTTTTCCCGCACTACTCTAATCTTGACTCTAACCTCCAGCATCTGCAGTACCCACTTCCACCTCAAAAACTTAGACACACATCTTCACTGAAAATGGAGTTGTTGAGAGATGGAATGGTTATATTTATTGACATGTGTAAACTTTCAATATTTTTCTTCTTAGATAGTTGGATTCCTGAAACTTGATTTGCGATAGTTAGTCGGTTCTCTCTCAGGTCCTTCCTTTGATTCCCTGAGTGGCCATCATGAAGGAAATGTGACCAATAGCAACATCATCACGAGCAATAAATGAGACAGAAGACTACCCACAATGAATGGTATGTCTCAATATGGTTATCCTGTATTCTAAGTTGTACATGTCAAAACAAGCAATATTATCAATATCGTGCTCCCAGTAACATTGATGATGAATTGAGTGGCCTAATTTGCACTGTTGTTGTAACATTTACAATTTTATAGAATCTACTAACTTGATGGTTGGACAACTCGACTCTCAGGTACGAAGATCTTGCCCTGCAACCAACCAGCCATCTGCTTTGTCCTTAAAAGTCGTGCCCTTTTCCTCTTCAGTCATTGTATTCAACCAGATAGCATCATTGCTGGCTGTGCTGCAGTATGGACACTATTTGGTTCAAGGGTGGAAATTAAGAGAAGAATTCCCATGTTCCAGGACGAAATTTACTCCAGATCATTGGCTCCCTACTCGCCCAAAATCAAGGAGTGATTGGAATGTTCAAAACATTCACTAGCAAGGTTTGGGGCTTGGAAAAGGACAACATTCCCATCACGAATGGGAAACCTGTTTTTATATCGTAGCCATTCTGTCATTGTGACTTAAATGAACCCAGCAGTGTTAGCCCAAACCTACCATCAGGATGTCCTTAAACTGACTGAGGGAAACCATAACAACAGCAAGGAAGCTTCACTCTCACAATGAGTATCCCTGTAAGATTAGGTGTCTCAGCAGGATTGCAAGGTGGGGACTTGTGGCTGCACAGTTTCATTCACAGGATGAGAATTGCACTGACCTTCATTTTCTCGGGTTCTTTAGGACTGAGTGCAGACAGAGAACTGAGAGAACAGAGATGCTGCTAGCAAGTTGACACCTAGAACTTTGCTGTTTCAAAGGTTTGTCTGAAACATTTGGAGCTCTGTGACTCTTATTTTGGAAAACACTGTTTGCTGTTAGTTTTACTTTTAATGTAGAAGAAGTGAGCAGAAATGAATAAATATCATGAACCCAACCACCTTCAGCTGCTTGGTCTATGATCCCTCCCTTCATTATAAGGTTTGATGTGATTATATTCCCTGATAATTGCAAAATGTTTAGCACCATTTGTGAATCCTTAGACACTTAAATGCAGTCCATGTCCAAGTGCAGCAAGTTAGAAATCACACAACACCAGGATATAGACCAACAGGGAGCACACTGGCTAACAAGTGGCAAGTAAAATTCTTGCGCTCAGTGCCAGGCAATGAGATTTTTCAACAAGAGAAAATCTGATCATCTCCATTTGGCATCGCGAAACCCCTCCATTTACCAGAAACTGAACTGTGCAAGACCATTTGTACTTATTGCAATTCAATATTAGCAGTGTCTGAATTTCTTATTCTGCCACAGGTATAAAGCAGTTGTCCAGAGAAGTGACAAAAATGAAGCTTTATCACAACATCTCGGCTTTTCATTAGAAAGAAAACACCAAAGGCAAGTGAATCTAATCGGGCGAGTACTTCTAAAGCAAAGTAAAAATCAATCCATGATCGAGTATTGTAATTGAATGTCCCATGTCATGTGTGTGCTCCATCCATTTCTCAGGGTCATCTGTACATCATTTAATTTAGGTTTTAGTTGATGATTAACAAGCACTCTACTGCAGCCCTATTAGATTTACAAGAAAATGAGTTTCAAAACCAGACAGCGGTGCCGATCCTCCTCCGATTGTAGATCTCCCTGGGTCATCTTCCATCTTCTGCTGCACAGAGTTTTCATATGAAAAGTAAGCTACCATTTAGAGGTTGTTTTGAATGGCAGTTTGCCAGTGACAGACGGTGTTATTTTTCTGGATCACTATCCCAAATGACAACGTTTTGAATTTGTCACAACAGTAAAATTGAAATTTGATTGGTCTTCAGTATCTTGGGGCATAATTTAAACTGATTGGTCAAATTCAAACCACTGCAAAAACAAGTCAGTTATCTAAGTTACAGTCAAAGTGATACATCTTTATATTTTCCAGCACACATGGTGACATGACAGAAGTTTGCTAGCTTTCACTCTCTTAAAGGTACAGTGCATGCCTTCAAATTCATAACATTACAACAACCCCCACCCCCACCCTGCCATCCCCAGTCCTCACCTTCCACGATCCCAATCTTCAGATAGAAGGTGTCATCTTCCACCATTTTCATCACTTACATTCAGACCCCACCACCAATGATATATTTCCCTCCCAATCCCTTTCAACATTCCACAGAGATCATTCCCTCTATGACTCTCATTCGGCACACACCCACTACCAACACTACCCACTCCCAGCACCTTCCATTCCCTTGCACCTGCACCTACACCTACACAGGGACACAGGACGACAACTCACAGATCGTTTGAGAGAACATCTCAGGCACATGCACCACCCTGTGGCCGACCACTTCAAATAATTCAAATCCTCCCCTACTCCGTCAAGGACTTGCCTCCTTCACCGCCAAATCACAGTCACCCAAGGACAGGGAGATACTAAATGAGTGTTTTGCATCAGTATTTATTGTGAAAAGGATATGGAAGAAATAGGCTGTAGGGAAATTGTTGGTGACATCTTACAAAATGTCCATATTACAGAGGATGTCTTTAGATATATAAAGTTGGATAAACCAACAGGACTTGATCAGGTGTAAACTAGAACTCTGTAGGAAGCTAGAGAAGTGATTGCTGGGCTTCTTGCTGAGATAATTGTACCGTCACAGGTGAGGTGCCTGAAAACTAGAGATTGGTTAATGTGGTGCCACTGTTTTAGAAGGGTGGTAAGGACCAACCAGGGAACTATAGACCAGTGAGCCTGACATTGGTGGTGGGCAAGTTGTTGGAGGGAATCACGACGGACAGGGTGTGCATGTATTTGGAAAGGCAAGGACTGATTAGGGATAGTCAACATGGCTTTGTGCATGGGAAATCATGTCACACAAACTTGATTGATTTTTTTGAGGAAGTGACAAAGAGGATTTATGAGGGCAGAGCAGTAGCTGTGTTCTATATGGGCTTCAGTAAGGAGTTCGACATGGTTCCCCATGGGAAACTGATTAGTTTGGTTCGATCTCACGGACTACAGGGAGAAATAGCCATTTGGATACAGAAAAGGCTCAAAAGTCGAAGACAGAGACTGGTGGTGGAAGGTTGTTTTTCAGACTGGCGGCCTGTGACCAGTGGAGTGCAACAAGGATCGGTGCTGGGTACTTTAATTTTGTCATTTACATAAATGATTTGCATGCGAACATAAGAGGCACAGTTCGTAGGTTTGCAGATGATACCAAAATTGGAGGTGAAGTGGACATGAAGAGGGTTACCTCAGATTACAATGGGCTAAGAAGTGGCAGATAGATTTTAATGCAGATAAATGTGAGGTGCTTCATTTTGGGAAAGTCAATCTTAGCAGGACGTATACACTTCATGGTTACATCTCAGGGAGTGTTGCTGAACAAAGAACCTTGGAGTGCAGGTGCATTGCTCCTTGAAAGTAGAGTCGCAGATAGGATAGCGAAGAAGGCATTTGTTATGCTTTCCCTTCTTGGTCAGAGTATCGATTACAGGAGTTGGGAGGTGATGTTGCGTCTGTACAGAGCCTTGGTTAGGCCACTGTTGGAATATTGTGTGCCATTCTGATCTCATTCCTACCAGAAAGATGTTGTGAATCTTAAAAAGGTTCCGAAAAGATTTCCACGGATGTTGCCAGGATTGGAGGAATTGAGATTTAAGGTGAGGCTGAACAGGCTGGGGCTGTTTTCCCTGAAACTTCAGAGTGTGAGGGGCGATGTTAGAGAGATTTACAAAATTATGAGGTTCATGGATATGGGAAATAGGCAAAGTCTTTTCCGTGGGGTCAGGGAATCCAGAACTAGAGGGCATAGTTTTGGGGTGAGAGGGGAAATATATAAAAGAGATCTACAGGCCAATTTTTTGACAGAGTGGGTGGTACGTGTTTGGAATGAGCTGCCAGAGAAAGTGTTCGAAGTTGGTACAATTGCATCATTTCAGAGACATTTGGATGGATATATGAATAGGAAGCGTTTGGAGGGATATCTGCCGGCTGGGTGCTGGCAGGTGGGACTAGATTGGTTTGGGATATCCAGTCAGCATGGACTGCTTGGACTGAAGGGTCTGTTTCAATGCTGTACATCTCTATGACTCTATGATTATAACTGGAGAAAGAAAGATTCATCATCTGCCATCGGATCCACCAACCACATGACATCAACATCGAACCTCACTAGTTTCCAAATCTCCCCTCGGAACCTTATCCCAGACCCAACCCTCCGACTTAGCAGTGCCCTCTTGAATCATCGTATCTTTCCATCTTCCTTTTTGCTCGTCTGCTCCACCTTCAGCCTGACCCACCACCATCGCCCTTCACCTTCATCAACCTGTCGCCTTCCTAGTTACCATCCTCCCAGCCCCACCCTTCCTCTCAATTATCTCTCAGCTCCTTTAAGGCCCGCCCCACATACCTGAAGAAGGGCTTATGTCCAAAACATCGACTCCCCTGCTCCTCGGATGCTGTGCTTTTCCAGCACCACACTTTTTGACTCTTCATCATGTTTATGCCTATGGTGCTGTAGTGTACTTCCTTCCTCACTGTGGCCCCTCCTCAGATCTTATCTTTGAAGTGTTTCTCGAACACCAGGGGATGGGTATGCCTTGTGAGTTTGATTCTGTCAGGATCAATCGTAATTACTCTGTGGAACAGCTTTCCCCATTTAGGCACAAGTGTCCGGTATTTGTGAAGGGTGTTGCTTGGATTGGGTGTCTTTGTTGAGGCCATTTCCAAAGTTCAGGTCAACACTGAGCAAATACTGTAGCTCTTATTATGAAGCAATTTTGATACAAGATTGCTTGTTGATATTTTAGTGTGATCCAGAGTAACACACAAAAGATCAGGTTCACTCAGAATATCAGGTTCCTTTCCCTCAAGTCCCTCTCCAAGCTCACCATCCATTTCACTGGCTCTGAGACTCTCTGTCTTGCAGCACAGTGGTTGGACCTCCACAAATGAACTGCAGCAGTTCAATAAGGCAGCTAACTCCCGTTAATTATGGATGGATTATAAATGCTGACTTAGCCAGAGAAGCCCTTATTCCCAGAATGAATGTTTTAAAAAAGTGTATCCATTGTGACACTTCCATGATCCCCAAAGCCTTTTGAATTCATCTCTTTTGAATTTGGGGACAATCCTCAGGATTATAAATTCCAGAATGTAACAAACCCCTGTGCTATTATACCTGAGAATAATGCAAGTGAATCAGACCCAGTGAATTAAAGGACGTTACAGCTGACTGCTTGAAAAGAGAAATATTCAAACAGATTTTGTTCAATCTGTGATGACGCAGAAATGGGAACTTTGGACAACACATCAGGAGCTTTGCCCTCACCAATGAATGTTTGAAAAGAAGCTCCTGGTACTGACCTGGACACTGATCATGGAAACCCAATATTTAAATGGTGGCTGCAATGTAGGAGTGAAAAAGCAATTCCCTTGGAATGCATGACCCGACTTGGACGAGGTGGATCTCCTGAATTACAGGAATGCTGAAGAGCATCAGAGAGGAATTCTAAATAAAGGTTTTCTTCAAAGCTAATCTTAGTCTTTTACCTTTTTAGTTTGCCTCTGTTTGGGATGTAACAATGTACGTATATTACTGCACATTTATCTGGAACTGGCTGGACAGACAGACTGGAAGATTTATTTTACTATTTTAAATATTTTTGAATATTTTATTTAAATGCATCAAATGTGCGAGGTTTACCATCTAAAAATGACCGTTTAAAGAAACTGACCACTGCGTATGTACCGACCAAGTGTAACGGGGAGAAAGTGGAGAATGGGTTGGGGACAGTTATCAGGCAGGATAGAATGGCAGAGTTTACTTGATGGGCTGAATGGCCGATTTCCTGCTCTTATGTTCCATGGTCTTATGGATATGGTAGTGAAAAAGTACATAGCATTAAGTCTTATCCTTAAACATTTAGACGACAATGTAGTGTTGAATTATAGAAGCCATTTGCTGCACACTGGGAAATAGAGAGGCAAGGAGGGTAAGACAATTGAGAATATTTGCCTGAACATCAGTGAATCTGTATCACCAGGACATCAAGTGATAACATTCACGGCTGCTCGTTTGTGAAATTAATAACTGTGTTTAATTCCGATCTCGAAATGAAACTTTGTATCAAATAACTTCCCTCGTGAATTATTCTCCTCCACTGTGATATTGTAACAGTGATGCTATTGGTAAATAAAGGGGATGATTAAAATTAGACTAAACTGTACGAGGATTTTTTATTCCAGACTACCAAAGAGTATGATTTCAGGGACGAAACAGGAGACGCTAACAGAGGCTTACAAGGGATTCCCTGGGCTGTCTCTAATCTGTACTTTAACAATGAACCCCTATCCTCAGTGCTGCCTGTGCTGCTAATCCCTTCAGTCCGATTCAACTTCCCTCTCAATTGGCAATTATCAAGTGTCCTGCTCACTCCTCTGATGTCTCTAATGATGCGGCCGGAAGAAAGCAGCTTTTGAGCAAAAAGGCATGGCGACTCAAATGACCAATAAGAAACCAGAACTGCAGGTAGTATTCCATCTGTGGCCAACCAATGTTTTCTAAAGTTGGTAGATGACTTCCTTGCTTCTATATTTAATGCCTCAGCTTATGAAGGCAACATCCCATATGTCTTCTTCCCAATCCTGTCTGCTTCTGCTGACACTTTCAGCGATTTAGGGACTTGCACATCAAAATCGTTTTGATCCTCATCAGGTCATGTAATTTGTCCTCGTCAAGAAGGGCAATGCTAGACATAATCTAAGGGAATGTATCTGGGACAATGGTTAATGTAGCAGTGGGCAAGCATTTTATGCAGACTGACCATAACTCTGGAGGTGTCAATGTCATTATGGAAATTGTTCAGTGTAGTGCAGAAGTTGTGTCTAAATTGGGGGAAGGCCTATTTCAGTAGCAGTCGTCAATTAGATCTGGCAAACATCAACTGGAAGCAGTTACTTGCAGTTACGAATTTGGAAAGTGGGAATCTTTTAAAAGAAGTATAGTGAGATTAATTTAGACACAAATGATTGTGTATATCCTTCCCTTATTAGAACTCCCAAAACGTACTCGCTTGCACTTATCCAGGTTAAATGCCATCAGCCATTGCTCTACCAATTTACCACCTGATAAATGTTAGAGTCATTGAGTCATACAGATATACAGCATGGAAACAGAACTTTCGGTCAAACCTGTCCATGCCGACCAGAGACCACTCTCCTCATTATCAACAGTAATTCCAAATTTAATGCTATGCGCACACTGACTAATGTGAAGGTACTGTGCCTTTAAGAGTGATTTGCTCTGTGCTATTTCTCTCATAAGGATAAGGAGGTGTTACCACTGATGATGGACTACCTGCTTCAGTCGCAACAAGTAAACAGTTTTGAGTTCCAAGAGTATTTTTCCTTAAATTAGCCAAAAGAACCATGAATGAGTGGATGTTTGGCTCAGATATACCCTGGGATTTTGCTTTGTCTATCTTTGGGGTTTGGAGTTGGCTGTTGAAGTTGATAGATACAACTTTGTCTCTCTCTCTGCTGCATAAAAACTTTGAGTTCTCTCACTGCTGCTGGAGTGTTTGTTTTGGTGTTTCTATCTCCTGGACTGGAACAGAGATTGCAAGCGAGAAAAACCTGTTTTGCTGAATTTGTCAGTGCCAAGTGTGTGCTTATGGGATCTTGTTACTTTGAAAGAGTTGATGATTAGGAGTTAAATAATGTAATATCTCATTATGTATTTTATCAGAGTTAAAGTTAAACCAATTCTTTTCTCTGTATTTTCACTGTATTGTCAGAATAAAGTGTGTTTTGCTTAAAGCCTTCTCACGGACCAATTGAATCACATCAGGAACACAGCACTTTACAATTGTCTCTGAATAAAATAAATGAGTTAGGGTCTGGGCTGTATATTTTGAGGGGGTTTGGTCAGCTCCATAACACTAATTATTCCTTGTCCTTTCACATCCATGTCATTAATGTGCAGAACAAACAGGAATGGTCACTGCATCCTCCTCTCATCAATATATTTAATGACCTTTTCCAAATACTCATTTTAATTAGTCAGACAGGATCACTCTACAATCAATCCATGCCTGTTATTCCTTGATTTATCGCTGCCTTTCCAAATATTGATTAATCCTGTCCCTTAAAATTTTTAATAAGTATTTTCCCGAACATTGATGTCAGCCGACTGGACTCTAATGACCTTTCCAAGGTCTGCTACCTTTCTTGAACAAAGGAACACCATTAATTATCCGCCAGTCATCTGGCACTTCACCTGTGCCCAGAGTCGTAGATTCAGAGAGTCATAGAAATGGACAGCACGGAAAGAGACCCTTCGATTCAACGCGTCCACTTCAACCAGATATCCCAACTGAACTGAGTCCCATTTGTAGGCATTTGGCTCATATCCCTTTAAACCCTTCCGACTCATACATGCATCCAGATGCCTTTTAAATAATGCAGTTGTCCCAGCATCCACCACTTCGTCAGATAGCTCCCTCCATAGACGCATCACTCTCTGCGTGAAAAAGTTGCCCATTAGGTCCCTTTTTTATCTTTCCCATCTCACCCTAAATATAAGCCCGCTAGGTCTAGACTCCCCCAGCACATGGAAAAGACCTTGTCCATTTACGCTATCCAAGCTGTTCATGAAGTTATGAACCTCTTTAAGGTCAGTCCTCAGCCTCTGATGCTCCAGAGAAACTCGCCCCAGCGTATACAGCTTTTCCATTTAGCACATATCCTCCAATCCTGGCCACTTCCTTGTCAATCTTTTTGGAACTGTTTCATAGTTTAACACATCCTTCTGAGAGGAAACAGACCAGAATTGCACACAATATTCCCAAAGTGGCCTCACCAATGTCCTGTACATCCACAACATTACCTCCTAACTCCAATACTCAATGCTCTGACCAACAAGGGAAAGATACCAAACGCCTTCTTCACTATCTTATCGACCTGCCACTCTGCTTTCAAGGAACTATGAATCTGCACTCCACGGTGTCTTTGTTCAGCAACATTCCGGAGGACTGCGAAGATTTCCCTTTCCAAAATGTTTTACTGCGTATTTATCTAAATTAGACTCAATCTGCCACTCCTCAGCCTATTGGACCATCTGATCAAGATCCCATTGAGATCTGAAATAACCTTCTTTGTTTTCCACTGCACTTCCAATTTTGGTGTCATCTGCAAACTTACTAACTATACCTCCTATGGTCATATCCAAATCATTGAAAGAAATAACGTAAAGTCGTGGCTCCATCACCGATTCTTGAGGCACTGGTCACAGGCCTCCAGTCTGAGAAACAACCCACCATCACCACCCTCTGTTTTCTAAATTTGAGCCCGTTCTGTATCCAAATGGCCAGCTCACCCTTTACTCCATGAGACCAAACCTTGCTAAATTGTCTCCCTTGAGGAACCTTTTTGAACGCCTTACTGAAGTCCACATAGATCCTGTCCACCGTTCTGCCCTCACCAATCCTCTTTGATACTTTTTCAAAGAACTCAATCAGATTCATGAGATAAGATTTCTCATGCACAAGGCCATGTTGACTATCCCGAATCAGTCCTTGCCTATCCAAATTCATGTCAATCCTGTCCCTCGGAATTCCTTCCAACAACTTGCTCACTTCTGACATCTGTACTTCCCTGGCCTGACCTCACAACCTTTCTGAAATAATTGCAACCAATCAGCCAACCTCCACTCTTCTGGGACATCACCTGTGACTACTTATGATACAAATATCTCAGCAGGGGGCCCAGCAATCACTTGCCTAGTTTCCCAGAGAGTTCGAGGGGATACCTGATCAGGTCCTGGGGCTTTACCCTCAATGTATTAGCAAAAGCCCTTTGGATTCTCTTCAACCCTAATTGTCAAAATATCTCATTTATCCTTTTCGATATTCTGATTTCTTAAGTCAACTCTTACTGCCTTTATACTCTACTAAAGATTCTCTGAATCTTTCATGTCTAGACCTGCCATATGCTTACTTCCTTTTCTTATTTTTTTGTAAATATATTTATTAACAATATATTTAACTTTATGAACATAAAATTATTGAAATATACAATCAATAACAAATATCAGTATAATAAAAGATAAATAAACACAAATTACAATACAACTACTATCTACTAACTACTAACCTACCCTACAATTCAGAACAAACCCTAACACTGCACAAAGCATCACCAATAAATAAGTAAATAGCTACAATGACAAAAAAGGAAGCAAAGCAAAAAACCCAACAACAAACACAGAATACAGAACAGTTATGCCCTGCGTGAAGCTCCCAAATAAAACCACGGGATCATTGTGAACATATATCCGTATTAACTCAGGAGAAACCCCTCCGGGGTCCAAGGCTTGACAAACCGACCCATCCTGGTTAAACAAGTGCCTTGGTTAAGATAACTGACAAATCGACATCCAAATAACTCAAGCAGGGCTGTCACGTTTCCTAAAAATGGTCTGTTGTGTGGTGCACCATGTTTGTTAAAAAGTCCAAGAGAATGTGCTCCAGAATTAATTTCTGCCATCTCAGCAAACCCGGCAGGTTCTCAGACACCCAGTTCATCAGAATATTCTTCCGTGCACAGTTTGCAAGAATATTAAACAGTTACTTCACATGCCCATCTAAAGGTGGTAAATTCAGTAGACCTAAGAGGAGAGATATCAGTCAACTTTGACATCACCCTCCCGATCTCTCCCACCACAGCACTCCAATAAACATGGAGCCTGTGGCATGTCCAGAAGCAATGGGTGAGAGTACCTACACTTATTTTACATTTGGGGCACACTGAAGATACTCCTTTATTAAACTGCGCCAGACGCTTTGGTGCCAGATGAACCCTTTGCAGAACTTTTAACTGCGTAGCATATGTCCTATTACAGATTGAGATCCTGCGAGCATTCTCCCACATTTTCTCCCATGTTTCAGAGGAGATCTCCACTCCCAGCTCTTGCTCCCACACCTCACATAACCAGTTAATATCCTGGCAGGCCCTGCCACCCATCAGGCGTTAGAGGGCACGAACCGAAAGGGGGCTTGTGGAACGTAGCAACAACCTCTCTGTATCGGGCTTAAGGAGAGAGGCCTGTTGCAAGATTACCCCTGAGAGGGCCGTGATCCGCTGTAGCTTAGTCACTGAAGGCCCCACCTGAGTTGATAGTCAGGAATTCCTGAAACTCCTTTGAAAAGTATTCCACAAATTTGGAATCCTTAGCGAGAAAATAGCCCAAATGCTTGTTCCGCAAACCTAGCCCCTTACTCTTGGCCTTCACCTCCAAATGTTCCACCGCATGATCTGAGATAGCTATGTTCCCAATTGTACAACCCATAATCAAATCCAGAAGGACCGAGGGAGCCAGAAAAAAAATCAATCCTCATGTAAACATTTATGGGGGTTTAAAAAAATGATGCTGTCTCTGGCAGGAGGGTGAAGACATCTCCACATATCCACCAGCCCCAACTCCTTGCTTGGCCTGCGTAGAAATATTTTGGGGTCCACAAAGCATCCTGTCCAATGTCGGATCCAAAACACAATTCAAATCCCCCGCTATAATCATGTGCCGTATTCCAATAGCTCTCAGCTTAGAGAAATCACTCAACAAACATTTGAGGGGATGCGCCAGAGGACAGTAGGCATTTCAAATGCCATATTCCTCCCCATGTATCAGGGCTTTAGCTATCATAAACCATCCCTGCTCATCTTTCACCTGCTGTAACAATGTGAACGGAAGATTTTTCTGGATAAGTACCGACACTCCCCTACTTTTAGTAGTAAAGGATGCAAAGAATACCTGGTCATAACCCCTCTGTTGGAATTTCAGGTGTATCCCATCATCAAAGTGGGTTTCCTGCAACAAAGCGATATTAACCCTTTCCTTCTCAAGGCTAGAAAGGACTTTTTACCTTTCAACAGATGAATGATCTCTCTTGATGTTCCAGGTACATCACTTAATAAGACACTTAGCCATATCCCCTTTCAGAGACCCTTGCACCCCTGGGAGGGAGAGCCTTGCTTAAAAAGCACCGAGCACAAGTAAGTATGGACTCATAGAGTCAAATAATTATATATACAAAAACTACTCTATCAGAAGTATAAACATCTCTTACCACCAAAATACTACAAAGAAAACCAACTACAAAACCTTGAATGGAAGACACTTCTCCCTGACCATAGGAGCCCTCACCCTCCCCATCCCCTTCTTCACAACTCCTTCAAACCCGGACTGTGCCCCAGCCTTAAGCCAAACAGAAACTAGGAAATGCTCCTGAAATGACCAGAAAAAAAGCCAAAGTCAGGGCGAACACTCCACCCATCCCGGGCTTCATGTCACCCCTACTTGTGACTAAAAGAGAAACAGAATAAATAAAAAATTGGGTGAGACCACAAACTATCCCATCAGAAAATCCAGTTATTAAAAGAAAAGGAACAACTTATTCCAAGAATTTTTCTCCTTTCCAGAAAAGTACGTATTAGGGAGAAAGAAAGGAATTTAAAAAGGAAGGGAAAACATGGGGAAAGAATGGAAAGGGACCAAACATTAACCGTACTCTTCAGGCCATCCATTTATTTTAAAGTGTCTACAAGTCTTTAAGCTTTATCCTCTGAGTCAAATGTATAAACTGAGTCCTCGTGGCTGAAGTGAAGCACTGCAGGGTATCTCATGGAGAACTGGATACTCAGGTTCCTCATCCTCTTCTGAACTTCATCGAAGGACTATCCCTTTCAAATTAAAGCTGCTGAGAAATCCTGGAAAAACATGTTTTTTGATCCCTTGTACAGCAGTGCCTGCAGATCATTTCCCAGTAATCTCGAAGCTTCTATAACTTTTTGTTTCTCCTTATTTGAGTGGAAATGTACTAGAACGGGCAGGGGCACTGCACCAGCCCTGACCTGTGCACTCTAACCCGATAAGCCCTTTCACTCTGCAGCCTGCCGGACTCGATGTGAAGGCCATAGTACTTTGGCAGCCAGCTTTCAAAGAAGCTGACTGACCGCTCACCTTCCTCACTTTCAGGGAGCACAACAGTTCGGAGATTTATGCTACGACCTTGATTTTCGAGGTCATCGATATGGTCTTGCGAGGCCTGAACATCTCGCTCCAGCACCTCCATCCGACTGGATGAGGAGTCCATTGCAGCTTCTGAGGGCTGAGTTCGACCCTCCAATTCCTCCAGCCTCTCCCCAAGGCCATGGATCTCCTGATCGTGCTTCTGCAGCATGGACACGATCGGTTGGATCTGGGCACGTATCTCCCCACGGATCTCCTCAATTGCAATCCCAAATTTCAAGGCGAGTCTCTCCATCGCCACGGCAGATTCCTATGGGGACGTAGACGGGGGCGGGGGGGGGGGGGGGGAGGGTGGGCGGGGTGGGTGGGGGGTGTGGAGGGGGGAGGTAGGAGAGGCTCTTGTTGCTGTTGAAATCTCCTCACAAATTTGTTTCTCAATTTCCCTCTCATTATTAGGGGGACTATAATACAACACCAATAAGGTGGTCATCCCTTTCTTATTTCTCAGTTCCAGCCAAATAACTTCCCTGGATATATTTTTGGAATGTCCTCCCTCAGTACAGCAGTAATGCCATCCCTGATCAAAAATACCCCTGCCCCTCCTCCCTTGCCTCCCTTTCTATCCTTCCTTTAGCATTTGTATCCTGGAACATTCAGTGGCCAGTCCTGTCCATCCCTGCGCCACGTTTCTGTCATTGCTGTAATATCACAATCCCATGCTCCAATACATGAACCGAGTTCACCTGCCTTCCCTATTAGGCCTCTTGCAGTGAAATGAGTCTGTGGAATTTATTCATCCTACTATGTTTTCTGCTTTGATCCTGCCTGCTCTGACTTCTTGACTCGCTTATTTTCTCAACTGTAACAGTCTCAGATTGATCTCTTTTCTCAGTAACTCCCGTCCTCCTGCCACCTGACTAGTTTAAATCCTCCCGGGCAGCTCGAGCAAATCTCCCTGACAGTATATTAGTCCCCTTCTAATTCAGATGCAATCCATCCCCCTTGTACAGGTCACTTGTACCCCAGAAGAGTTTCTGATGATCCAAAAATGTGAATCCTTCTCCCATACACCAGCTGTTCAGCTATGCACCCATCTGCTCTATCTGCCTATTCCTACACTTACCAGCTCAAAGCACCGAGAGTAATCCAAATCGTTCTACCCTGGAAGGCCTTCTTATTTAAAATCCTGCCAAACTCTCTATATTCTCCCTTCAGCATCTCATCCTTTTCCCTTCCTATTTCGTTAGTTCCAATATCTACAATGACCTCCTGCTGGTACCTCTCCCCTTTGAGAATACTCTGCACCCTCTCTAAGATATCCTTGATCCTGGCACCAAGGAGACAACACACTATTCAGAACTTTTGATGCTGGCCGTAGAAACATCTATCTGTGCCTTTGACTAGACAGTCCTCTAACACAACCGATCGCTTGGTACCCCTCATTATGGTAGAGCCTGTCTTGATACCAGAAACTTGCCTGTTTGTGCTACATTCCCCTGAGAATCCATCATGCCCTACATTTTCCAAAACAACATACTTGTTTGAAATGGGGATCGCCACAGAAGTCTTTTGCACGAACTGCCTACCTCTCTTACATTTCTTGGAGTTAACCAATCGATCTGCCTCTGTCTGCAGCTTTGGTCCCTTCCGAGAATTGCCATCAATCAAGGCCCCTTGTTCTTGCAAATTCCTCATTGCCTTGAACTGTTGCTCCAACTGATCCATTTGATCTGACAGGATTTGCAAACAATGAGATTTATTGCAGATAGAATCCTCAGTAATCTGTAAATTTTCTCAAAACTCCCACAGCTGACAAATGAGCATATTACTCTACTTAAGGCCGTTTTTGTGTCTTCCAATCTCCAGACCAAGAAAATAGCACTATCTCATTTCTCTACAAAACACTGCTCAAAGCTAACTTAATTATTACGGCTTACATTTTTAAAATTTAATCAAGAGCTCGATCCCAATAAAAACATGTACTCACTACCCGCATCCATGAACACCAACTGGCAACGAAACGACACCACCAGCTATCACTAGTAGCCATACACTCAGATGACAAAAAACATGAATTCGCTTGGGACACCACTATTATACGGCAGTCCAAACCGAGAACAGCTAGGGAATTCCTAGAGGCATGGCACTCATCCACAAATTCTATCAACAGACACATCGACTAGACCCTATATATCGGCGGCTGCAGCGAACAGCAACTGACAACCGGAAGCGGCAGATTCAAACCAGTATAAATGTCAGAGGAATCAGCACAGAAGCGCTTTACAGGAGGCTCCCAAGCACTGAGGATGTACCCTAGAAAGGGGATGAAACGTTTGCAACAAAAACTCCCAGCTCGGCGAACAGAACCACAACAACGAGCACCCGAGCTACAAATCTTCTCACAAAATTCTCAGCTTTTTATGTTTCACTATTCAGTCCCCTGATTTATTTTCTCTTGGCCTGGTATTGCATTTTGTTTTAGTAACTATATTTATACTGTCTTTGGTTTTTATTCAACACTCAAACATTCATTCATTTTGTATTCATTTCATTGATCTTTGTTGTTATTTTATTTCATATTCCAGCCAATCTTCTGAGCTACAGTGGAACAATTATGTGATCTCAGTATAATTCTGTTGTTCAATTATAAACAAACCTCAAGATCTGTCAAATGAAATAGTATCGCCATATCAGTCCTTTAACTGAGGGTGCAGAAAGTGCTATCACAATGCACATGACCCCCATCTTAATGGGTATCACGGTGATATCAAACATCACAATACATGTGTCAACTCATAAACTGGAGGCACGTGGCTACATGATCAGTTGAAATGATGGAAATTGAGCTACACCATCATGATTACTAACTGAGTCTTCTTTCTAGGAGTGAATGTGATCTACTGGAAGATCTGAAGAAACTCTTTGCAGAGAGGTTGAAGAATATTGTCATCATCAACAAATAGATTCAGCGAAGATCGACAGTGAACGGTTTGTCATGGCCTGTTTCAATTCATGTGCTTGCAGTCTTATTGAAGTCTATCAGTTAACTTTTTTTTAGATTAGTCAAATATAAGCTAAAATTCACAAAGTCATGATGATTCATATTTCACGATATTGGAAAAAAAGATGAACATATATCAGGAGTGTGCTCATCATGTCTATTTGTACACACAGACGAGGCGTCCTTCCTCCAGGTGCTCATACTCCAGCATCCCCCACCTCCATTCAAGGCCCCAAAGGAGCCTTCCACATCCATCAAACTGCACCGGGACTTCCACACATATCATTTATTGTATCTCTTGCTCCCAATGTTATCTAATCTACATTGAAGAGTCCGGACCCCTTCTCGCAGAGCACCTCAAAGAACATCTCCGGTACACCCGCACCAACCAAACCCACCACCCCGTGGCCGAACACTTCAACTCCCCCTCCCATTCTGCCAAAGACATGCAGGTTCTGGACATCCTCCTTCCCCACTTCTTCACCACCCGATGCCTGGAGGAAGAACACCTTCTTTTCTGCCTCAGGACCCATCAACCCCATGGCATACAGGTGGATTTCACCAATTTCCATATTTCCCCTCCACTGACCTGACACCAGTTCCAACCTTCCAGCTGAGCACTGTCCTCATGACCTGTCTCAATTCTCAATCTTCCTTCCCACTATCCACACCACCCTCCTCTCCAACTTATCACCTTTACCACCACCTCCATTCACCTATTGTACTCTCAGCTACCTCCCTCCACAGCCCCAAACCCATCCATTTATCTCTCCATCCCCGAGGCTCCCAGCCCCATTCCTGATGAAGAGCTTTTGCCAAAATCATTGATTTTCCTGCTCTCGGAGGCTGCTTGAGCAGCTGTTCTTTTCCCGCACTACTCTAATCTTGACTCTAACCTCCAGCATCTGCAGTACCCACTTCCACCTCACAAACTTAGACACACATCTTCACTGAAAATGGAGTTGTTGAGAGATGGAATTGTTGTATTTATTGACATGTGTTGACCTTCCATATTTTTCTTCTTAGATAGTTGGATTCGTGAAACTTGATTTGCAATAGTTAATCAGTTCTCTCTCAGGTCCTTCCTTTGATTCCCTGAGTGGCCATCATGAAGGAACTGTGACCAATAGCAACATCATCACGAGCAATAAAAGAGACAGAATGCTGCCCACAATGAATGGTATGTCTCAATATGGTTATCCTGTATTCTAAGTTGTACATGTCAAAACAAGCAATATTATCAATATCGTGCTCCCAGTAACATTGATGAAGAATTGAGTGGTCTAATTTACACTGTTGTTGCAACATTTACAATTTTATAGAATCTACTTACTTGATGGTCGGACAACTCGACTCTCAGATACGTAGCTATTGCGCTGCAACCAACCAGCCATCTGCTTTGTCCTTAAAAGTCGTGCCCTTTTCCTCTTCAGTAATTGTATTCAACCAGATAGCATCATTGCTGGCTGTGCTGTAGTATGGACACTATTTGGTTCAAGGGTGGAAATTAAGAGAAGAATTCCCATGTTCCAGGACGATATTTACTCCCCATCATTGTCTCCCTACTCGCCCAAAATCAAGGGGTGATTGGAATGTTCAAAACATTAACTAGCAAGGTTTGGGGCTTGGAAAACGACAACATTCCCATCACGAATTGGAAACCTGTTTTTATATCGTAGCCATTCTGTCATTGTGAATTAAATGAACCCAGCAGTGTTAGCCCAAACCTACCATCAAGATGTCCTTAAACTGACTGAGGGAAACCGTAACAACAGCAAGGAAGCTTCACTCTCACAATGAGTATCCCTGTAAGATTAGGTGTCTCAGCAGGATTGCAAGGTGGGGACTTGTGGCTGCACAGTTTCATTCACAGGATGAGAATTGCACTGAACTTCATTTTCTCGGGTTCTTTAGGACTGAGTGCAGACAGAGAACAGAGAGAACAGAGATGCTGCTAGCAAGTTGACAGCCAGAACTTTGCTGTTACAAAGGTTTGTCTGAAACATTTGGAGCTTTGTGACCCTTATTTTGGAAAACCCTGTTTGCTGTTAGTTTGACTTTTAAGGTTGAAGAAGTGAGCAGAAATGAACAAATGTCATGAACCCAACAATCATCAGGTGCTTGGTCTATGATCCCTCCCTTCATGATAAGGTTTGATGTGATTAAATTCCCTGATCTTTGCAAAATGTTTAGCACCATTTGTGAATCCTTAGACACTTAAATGCAGTCCATGTCCAAGTGCAGCAAGTTAAAAATCACACAACACCAGGATATAGACCAACAGGGAGCACACTGGCTAACAAGTGGCAAGTAAAATTCTTGCAATCAGTGTCAGGCAATGAGTTTTTTCAACAAGAGAAAATCTGATCATCTCCCTTTGGCATCGCGAAACCCCTTCATTTACCAGAAACTGAACTGTGCAAGACCATTTGTACTTATTGCAATTCAATATTAGCTGTGTCCGAATTTCGTATTCTGTCACAGGGATAAAGCAGTTGTCAGGAGAAGCGACAAAAATGATGCTTTATCACAACATCTCGGCTTCTCATGAGAAAGAAAACACCAAAGGCAAGTGAATCTAATTGGGAGAGTACTTCTCAAGCAAAGTAAAAATCAATCCATGATCGAGGATTGTAATTGAAGGTCCCATGTCATGTGTGCGCTCCATCCATTTCTCAGGGTCAGCTGTACATCATTTAATTTAGGTTTTAGTTGATGATTAACAAGCACTCTTCTGCAGAACTTTGTAAATGACTAAGGACATGGAATACTTCAGCAAGGAGCATTCCAACTTTCAAGAGATGTTTGGAGAAATATTTGATGTTGTGAAACTTGTTGATCAGATTGCGAAGGTTTCCATTTGGTTTTCCTGAGGATTTGCTTTTGGTATCAGTTGTGTTTGGCCACTGAAGTAATGGTTGTAGTCATTGCTAACACTGCCAGAATTTATTCTGATATTTATGTTTATTGACAGAAGGAATGACATTATTTTCTGTCGATGTGTGTGGCCATTTGCATTCTTCCCTGACTGGTTTGTTAGTTTGGCTTCTTCCTCACACTCTTTGTGATTAACCTATCATTATAATCCTTTAGTTCACACAGCAGGAGTCCAGCACAGGGTCAAAAACCTGACCGGACTGCCTTCCCTGTTCCCAGTTGCTGTACTTGCTGAATCCTCAGGGTTCAGTGTACACTTCACTCATTTTAACCACCCGACAGCATCAAATCCCATCCAGATGCTGCAGGTGCCAACAATGACCTCCCATGAACCTCAGGAGAAACCTTTCCTTTAACAGATACATCATGTTGGCCCGCTCAGCCTCTCTGATTAAGTGGCAACATGTCAACAAGATCCTGACACTGTAGCTGAGTTAAAGAGCCACTGTTAAATCTGGGACTGAATCAAATATATTCCCGACCTCCTCCAGCCCACACCGTGTTGGAGAAAGTGAGGACTGCAGGTGATGGAGATCAGAGTTAAAACCTTTAGTGCTGGAAAAGCACAGCCGGTCAGGCAGCATCCAAGGAGCATGAAGTCAACATAAGCTCTTCATCAGGAATGTTGGTTGGGGGGAAGCAAGGGGGCTGAGAGATAAATCAGAGGGGTGGGGTGAGGGTAGGGGGGAAGATAGCTAGGAACGCGTTGGGAATGAAGGTGGGGGGTCATGGTGGGAGGTCAGAGCGGAAGGTGGAAGCGGATGGGCGGGAAAGCGGGTGGTTAGATAGGGATGTGTTCAACTGGGTTGCCGGGTTGGACTCTTGGATGATGGGATAAGGTGCGGTTAGGGGAAATGAGGAAAATGATGAAATTGACATTGATTCGATGTGGTTGCAAGGTCCCACGGTGGATGATGAGATGAAATGAGGCTTCCAATACCTCATTTCTTCCTGTCCCGTCAACCCAAACAATACCCTTCCACTGTCGCAGTGCATTTGAGGAACCACCCAGGCCCCACATCCTCCATAATTTTTGGTTCCACGGCTCTCAGTGCCTCATCTTCATCATGGACGACCAATACCTGTCCACATCCATCTGCCATGATGAAGGCCTTCAAGCCCTGCATTACCTCTTCTCCCACCGACATACCCACAACCCTTCCAATCTCACGATACATTCGGGACACCAACCATTAAATCGTCTCTCGCCATTGTACTTTGGAACCCCAGCCTCCAATGCCTCATCTTCACCATGGAGTCCAGTCCCTGTACACATCCATTCACCATGAGGATAGCCTCCAAGCCCTACGTTTCTTCCTCTCCAGCCAACCCAACCAGGACGCTTCCACCAACACACTCATTCACTTGGCTGAAGTGGTCCTCACCTTCAATTTCTCCTTCGAATCCTCCCACGTCCTTCAGACCAAAGGGGTGACTATCGGTATTCACATGGGCTCCAGCTATACCTGCCATTTCATTGGGTACATGGAATAGTCCATCTTCTGTAGTTACACCAACACCATTCCTCACCTTTTTATATGCTACATTGATGACGGAGAGGTTGAACACCTTCCATCCTGACCGGAAACATCTCAGACACCTCCCTCCCCTTCATGACATCTCCATCTCTATTTCCAGTGACCAACTCAACACAGATTTCTACTTCAAATACACGGACTCCCACAGCTACCTGGACTATACCTCCTCCCAACCCCACACCTACAAAAATCTCAACCCTTTTCTCCCAATTCCTTTGCCTCCACTGCATCTGCTCCGAGGATGAGAAATTCCACTCCAGAACATCCCATATGGCCTCCGACCTCAAGTGCCGCAGCTTCGTCTCTGATGTGGTCAACAATGACCTTCTGGGCATCTCCTCTATGTCCGGCACTTCCATCCATGAACCCCACCCCTCCAAATGCAATAAGGATAGTCTTACGACAGGGCATGAACCCTTCTGCTCATGAAACCAAACTCACAGAAAAGCTCACCTTGCCTCGGAATCTGTTAAAATGTGAGTGATGGTGAATGACTGAAATTCCACTATGTCAAGAAACAATAACTCTAAAATGAAGATTTAACAACACCTCCTTACAACCCAAAACCTCCTTTGTCTTCAATGTTTATGATCTACCTCCCCATCTATAAAAAAATACTGATCCAACAAAAGGCCTTATTAAATTTACAAGAAAATGAGTCTCAAAACCAGACAGTGATGCCGATCCTCCTCCGTTTGTGGATCTCCCTGGGTCATCTTCCATCTTCTGCTGCACAGAGTTTTCATATGAAAAGTAAGCTACCATTTAGAGGTTGTTTTGAATAGCAGTCTGTCAGTGACAGAAGGTGTTATTTTTCTGGATCACTATCCCAAATGACAACGTTTTGAATTTGTCACAACAGTAAAATTGAAATTTGATTGGTCTTTAGTATCTTGGGGCATAATTTAAACTGATTGGTCAAATTCAAACCGCTGCAAAAACAATTCAGTTTTCTAAGTTACAGTCAAAGTGATACATCTTTATATTTTCCAGCACACATGGTGACATGACAGATGTTAAAT
Organism: Hemiscyllium ocellatum; assembly: GCF_020745735.1. Classification (NCBI taxonomy): domain Eukaryota; kingdom Metazoa; phylum Chordata; class Chondrichthyes; order Orectolobiformes; family Hemiscylliidae; genus Hemiscyllium; species Hemiscyllium ocellatum. Next base: position 92,315,203 of record NC_083401.1, read on the forward strand.
AGCTTTCACTCTCTTAAAGTTACAGTGCCTGCCTTTAAATTCATAACATTAGAGCTCCCCCACCCCGCCATCCCCAGTCCTCACCTTCCACGATCCCAACCTTCAGATAGAAGGTGTCATCTTCCACCATTTTCATCACTGACATTCAGACCCCAGCACCAATGATATATTTCCCTCCCAATCCCTTTCAACATTCCGCAGAGATCATTCCCTCTGTGACTCTCATTCGGCCCACACCCACTACCAACACTACCCACTCCCAGCACCTTCCATTCCCTTGCACCTGCACCTACACCAGGGAGACAGGACTACAACTCACGGATCGTTTGAGAGAACATCTCAGACACATGCACCACCCTGTGGCTGACCACTTCAAATACGTCAAATCCCTCCCTACTCCGTCAAGGACTTGCCTCCTTCACCGCCAAATCACAGTCACCCAAGGACAGGGAGATACTAAATGAGTGTTTTGCATCAGTACTTATTGTGAAAAACGATATGGAAGAAATAGGCTGTAGGGAAATTGTTGGTGACATCTTCCAAAATGTCCATATTACAGAGGGTGTCTTTGAATGTATAAAGGTGGATAAATCCACAGGACTTGATCAGGTGTAAACTAGAACTCTGTAGGAAGCTAGAGAAGTGTTTGCAGGGCCTCTTGCTGAGATATTTGTATCATCACAGGTGAGGTGCATGAAAACTGGAGATTGGCTAATGTGGTGCCACTGTTTTAGAAGGGTGGTAAGGACCAGCCAGGGAACTATAGACCAGTGAGCCTGACGTTGGTGGTGGGCAAGTTGTTGGAGGGAATCACGAAGGACAGTGTGTGCATGTATTTGGAAAGGCAAGGACTGATTAGGGATAGTCAACATGGCTATGTGCATGGGAAATCATGTCTCATAAACTTGATTTATTTTTTTGAGGAAGTGACAAAGAGGATTTATGAGGGCAGAGTGGTAGATGTGATCTATATGGGCTTCAGTAAGGCGTTCGACATGGTTCCCCATGGGAAACTGATTAGTTTGGTTCGATCTCACGGAATACAGGGAGAAATAGCCATTTGGATAAAGAAAAGACTCAAAGGTAGAAGACAGAGACTGCTGGTGGAGGGTTGTTTTTCAGACTGGAGGCCTGTGACCAGTGGAGTGCAACAAGGATCGGTGCTGGGTCCTTTAATTTTGTCATTTACATGAATGATTTGCATGAGAACATAAGAGGCACAGTAAGTAAGTTTGCAGATGATACCAAAATTGGAGGTGAAGTGGACATGAAGAGGGTTACCTCAGATTACAACAGGATCTTGACCAGATGGGCCAATGCGCTGAGAAGTGGCAGATAGATTTTAATGCAGATAAATGTGAGGTGCTTCATTTTGGGAAAGTCAATCTTAGCAGGACTTATACACTTCATGGTTACATCTCAGGGAGTGTTGCTGAACAAAGAACCTTGGAGTGCAGGTTCATTGCTCCTTGAAAGTAGAGTTGCAGATAGGATAGCGAAGAAGGCATTTGTTATGCTGTCATTTGTTGGTCAGAGTATCAAATACTGGAGTTAGGAGGTCATGTTGCAGCTGTAGAGAGGCTTGGTTAGGCCACTGTTGAAATATTGAGTGCCATTCTGATCTCCTTCCTATCGGAAAGATGTTGTGAATCTTAAAAAGGTTCTGAAAAGATTTACACGGATGTTGCCTGGATTGGAAGAATTGAGTTTTAAGGTGAGGCTGAACAGGCTGGTGCTGTTTTCCCTGGAACTTCAGAGGGTGAGGGGTGATCTTACAGAGATTTACAAAATTATGAGGGTCATGAATATGGGAAATAGGCAAAATCTTTTCCGTGGGGTCGGGGAATCCAGAACTAGAGGGCGTAGTTTTGGGGTGAGAGGGGCAATATATAAAAGAGAACTACAGGGCAATTTTTTGACAGAGAGGGTGGTACGTGTTTGGAATGAGCTGCCAGAGAAAGTGTTCGAGGTTGGTACAATTGCATCATTTCACAGACATTTGGATGGATATATGAATAGGAAGCGTTTGGAGGGATATCTGCCGGCTGGGTGCTGGCAGGTGGGACTAGATTGGTTTGGGATATCTGGTCAGCATGGACTGCTTGGACCGAAGGGTCTGTTTCCATGCTGCACATCTCTATGACTCTATGATTATAACTGGAGAAAGAAAGATTCATCATCTGCCATCGGATCCACCAACCAAATGACATCAACATCGAGCCTCACTAATTTCCAAATCTCCCCTTGGAACCTTATCCCAGACCCAACCCTCCGACTTAGCAGTGCCCTCTTGAATCATCGTATCTTTCCATCTTCATTTTTGCTCGTCTTCTCTACCTTCAGCCTGACCCACCACCATCGCCCTTCACCTTCATCAACCTGTCGCCTTCCTAGCTACCATCCTCCCAGCCCCACCCTTCCTCTCAATTCTCTCTCAGCTCCTTTAAGGCCCGCCTCACGTCCTGATGAAGGGCTTATGTCCAAAACATCGACTCCCCTGCTCCTTGGATGCTGTGCTTTTCCAGCACCACACTTTTTGACTCTTCATCATGTTTGAGCTTATGGTCCTGCAGGGTCATTCCTTCCTCACTATGGCCCCTCCTCAGATCTTATCTATGAGGATTTTCTCGAACACCAGGCGATGGGTATGCCTTGTGAGTTTGATTCTGTCAGGATCTACCTTGATTACTCTGTGGAACAGCTTTCCCCATTTAGGCACAAGTGTCCGGTATTTGTGAAGAGTGTTGGTTGGATTGGGTGTCTTTGTTGAGGCCATTTCCAAAGTCCAGGTCAACACTGAGCAAATACTGTAGCTTTTATTATGAAGCAATTTTGAGACAAAGTTGCTTGTTGATATTTTAGAGTGATCCAGAGTAACACACAAAAGATCAGGTTCACTCAGAATATCAGGTTCCTTTCCCTCAGGTTCCTCTCCAAGCTCACCATCCATTTCACTGGCTCTGAGACTCTCTGTCTTGCAGCACAGTGGTTGAACCTCCACAAATGAACTGCAGCAGTTCAATAAGGCAGCTAACTGCCGTTAATTATGGATGGATTATAAATGCTGACTTAGCCAGAGAAGCCCTTATTCCCAGAACGAATGTTTTAAAAAAAGTGAATACATTGTGACACTTGCATAATCCCCAGAACCTTTTGAATTCACCTCTTTTGAATTTGGGGACAATCCTCAGGATTATAAATTCCAGAATGTAACAAACCCCTGTGCTGTTATACCTGAGAATAATGCAAGTGAATCAGACCCAGTGAATTAAAGGATGTTACAGCTGACTGCTTTAAAAGAGAAATATTCAAACAGATTTTGTTCAATCTGTGATGACACAGAAATGGGAACTTTGGACAACATATCAGGAGCTTTCCTCTCACCAATGAATGTTTGAAAAGAAGCTCCTGGTACTGACCTGGACACTGATCCTGGAAACCCAATATTTAAATGGTGGCTGCAATGTAGGAGTGAAAAAGCAATTCCCTTGGAATGCATGACCCGACTTGGACGAGGTGGATCTCCTGAATTACAGGAATTCTGAAGAGCATCAGAGAGGAATTCTAAATAAAGGTTTTCTTCAAACCTAATCTTGGTCTTTTACATTTTTATTTTAACTCTATTCGGAATGTAACAATGTACGTATATTACTACACAAGTATCTGGGACTGGCTGGATGGACAAACTGGAAGATTGTTTTACTTTTTTAAATATTTTCTAATAATTTATTTGAATGCATCAAATGTTCGTGGTTTACCATCTAAAAATGAACATTTAAAGAAATTAACTCTGCGTATGTAACGATCAAGTGTAACAGGGAGAAAGTGGAGAATGGGTTTGGGACAGTTATCAGCCATGATTGAGTGGCAGAGTTTACTTGATGGGCTGAATGGCCTATTTCCTGCTCTGATGACCAATGGTTTTATGGATATGGTAGTGAGAAAGTCTGGAGCCTTAAACCTTATCCTTAAACATTTAGATGATAATGTATTGTTGAATTATAGAAGCCATTTGCTGCACACTGGGAAATAGAGAGGCAAGGAGGGTAAGACAATTGAGAATATTTGCCTTAACATCAGTGAATCTGTATCACCAGGACATCAAGTGATAACATTCACGCCTGCTCCCTTGTGAAATTAATAACAGCGTTTGATTCCGATCTCAAAATGAAACTTTGTATAAAATAACTTCCCTCGTGAATTATTCTCCTCCACTGTTATATTGTAACAGTGATGCTCTTGGTAAATAAAGGGGATGATTAAAATTAGACTAAACTGTAAGAGGATTTTTTATTCCTGACTCCCAAAGAGTACAATATCAGCGACGAAACAAGAGAGGCTTACAGATTGAATTGACAAGGGATTCCCTGGGCTGTCTCTAATCTGTACTTTAACAATGAACCCCTATCCTCAGTGCTGCCTGTGCTGCTACTCCCCTCAGTCCGATTCAACTTCCCTCTCAATTGGCAATTATCAAATATCCTGCTCACTCCTCTGATGTCTCTAATGATGCGGCCGGGAGAAAGCAGCTTTTGAGCAAAAAGGCATGGCGACTCAAATGACCAATAGGAAACCAGAACTGCAGGTAGTATTCCATCTGTGGCCAACCAATGTTTTCCAAAGTTGTTAGATGACTTCCTTGCTTCTATATTTAATGCCTCAGCTTATGAAGGCAACATCCCATATGTCTTCTTCCCAATCCTGTCTGCTTCTGCTGACACTTTCAGCGATTTAGGGACTTGTACATCACAATCGTTTTGATCCTCATCAGGTCATGTAATTTGTCCTCGTCAAGAAGGGCAATGCTAGACATAATCTAAGGGAATGTATCTAGCCCAATGGTTAATGCACCAGTGGGCAAGCGTTGTATGCAGACTGACCATAACTCTGGAGGTGTCAATGTCATTATGGAAAGTGTTCAGTCTGGTGCAGAAGTTGTGTCTAAATTGGGGGAGGCCTATTTCAGTAGCAGTCGTCAATTAGATCAGGCAAACATCAACTGGAATCAGTTATTGCAGTTACGTCTACATTTGGAAAGTGGGAATCTTTTAAAAGTAGATAAATATATAAAAACAAATGATTGTGTATATCCTTCCCTTATTAGAACACTCAAAATGTACTCACTTGCACTTATCCAGGTTAAATGCCATCAGTCATTGCTCTAACAATTTACCATCTGATAAATGTTAGATTCATAGAGTCATACAGATATACAGCATGGAAACAGAACTTTCGGTCAAACCTGTCCATGCCGACCAGAGACCACTCTCCTCATTATCAACAGTAATTCCAAATTTCATGCTATGCGCACACTGACTAATGTGAAGGTACTGTGCCTTTAAGAGAGATTTGCTCTGTACTATTTCTCTCATAAGGATAAGGGGGTGTTACACTGATGATGGACTACCTACTTCAGTCGCAACAAGTGAACAGTTTTGAGTTCCAAGAGTATTTTTCCTTAAATTAGACAAAAGAACCATGACTGAGTGGATGTCTGGCTCAGATATACCGGGGATTTTGCTTTGTCTACGTTTGGGGTATGGATTTGGCTGTTGAAGTTGACAGATACAACATTGTCTCTCTCTCTGCTGCATTAAAACGTTAAGTTCTCTCACTGCTGCTGGAGTGTTTCTTTTGGTGTTTCTATCTCCTGGACTGCAACAGAGATTGCAAGCGAGAAAAAACTGTTTTGCTGAATTTGTCAGTGCCAAGTGTGTGCTTATGGGATCTTGTTACATTGAAAGAGTTGATGATTAGGAGGTAAATAATGTAATATCTCATTATGTATTTTAACAGAGTTAAAGTTAAACCAATTCTTTTCTCTGTATTTTCACTGTATTGTAAGAATAAAGTGTGTTTTGCTTAAAGCCTTGTCATGGACCAATTGGATCACATCAGGAACACAGCACTTTACAATTGTCTCTGAATAAAATGAATGAGTTTGGGTCTGGTCTATATATTTTGAGGGTGTTTAGTCAGCTCGATAACACTAATTATCCCTAGTACTTTGACATCCATGTCATTAATGTGCAGACCAAACATGAATGGTCACTTCATACTTCCCTCCAATATATTTAATGACCTTTTCCATTTACTCCATTAAATTAGTCAGACAGGATCACTCGACAATAAATCCATGCCTGTTATTCCTTGATTTATCGCTGCCTTTACAAATGTTGATTAATGCTGTCCCTTAGAAGTTTTAAAAAATATTTTCCTGCACATTGATGTCAGCCGATTGGACTCTAATGACCTTTCCGATGACTGCTGACTTTCTTGAACAAAGGAAACCCATTAATTATTTTCCAGTCATCTGGCACTTCACCTGTGCCCAGAGTCGTAGATTCAGAGAGTCAGAGAGATGTACAGCACGGAAACAGACCCTTCGACTCAACTCGTCCAAGTCGACCAGATGTCCCAACTGAATCGAGTCCCATTTGTAGGCATTTGGCTCATATAACTTTAAACCCTTCCGACTCATATATGCTTCCAGATGCATTTTAAATAATGCAGTTGTCCCAGCATCCACCACTTCGTCAGGTAGCTCCTTCCATAGACACATCACTCTCTGCGTGAAAAAGTTGCCCCTTAGGTCCCTTTTATATCTTTACCATCTCACCCTAAATATACGCCCTCTAGTTCTAGACTCCCCCAGCACATGGAAAAGTCCTTGTCCATTTACGCAGCCAAGCCGTTCATGAAGTTATGAACCGCTTTAAGGTCAGTCCTCAGCCTCTGATGCTCCAGAGAAACTCGCCCCAGCGTATACAGCTTTTCCATTTAGCACATATTCTCCAATCCTGGCCACATCCTTGTCAATCTTTTTGGAACTGTTTCATGGTTCACTACATCCTTCTGAGAGGAAGCAGACCGGAATTGCACACAATATTCCAAAAGTGGCCCCACCAATGTCCTGTACATCGACAACATTACCTCCTAACTCCAATACTCAATGCTCTGACAAACAAGGGAAAGATACATAGAACATAGAACATAGAACAATACAGCACAGAACAGGCCCTTCGGCCCACGATGTTGTGCCGAACATCTATCCTAGATTAAGCACCCATCCATGTACCTATCCAATTGCCTCTTAAAGGTCGCCAATGATTCTGACTCTACCACTCCCATGGGCAGCGCATTCCATGCCCCCACCACTCTCTGGGTAAAGAACCCACCCCTGACATCTCCCCTATACCTTCACCTTAAATTTATGTCCCCTTGTAACACTCTGTTGTACCCAGGGAAAAAGTTTCTGACTGTCTACTCTATCTATTCCTCTGATCATCTTATAAACCTCTATCAAGTCACCCCTCAACCTTCACCGTTCCAACGAGAAAAGGCCGAGAACTCTCAACCTATCCTCGTACGACCTATTCTCCATTCCAGCCAACATCCTGGTAAATCTTGTCTGCACCCTCTCCAAAGCTTCCACATCTTTCCTAAAGTGAGGCGACCAGAACTGCACACAGTACTCCAAATGTGGCCTAACCAAAGTCCTGTACAGCTGCAACATCACTTCACGACTCTTGAATTCAATCCCTCTGCTAATGAACGCTAATACACCATAGGCCTTCTTACAAGCTCTATCCACCTGAGTGGCAACTTTCAAAGATCTATGTACATAGACCCCAAATTCCCTCTGTTCCTCCACCTGACTAAGAACCCTACCGTTAACCGTGTATTCCGCATTCTTATTTGTTCTTCCAAAATGGACAACCTCACACTTGGCAGGGTTGAACTCCATCTGCCACTCCTCAGCCCAGCTCTGCATCATATCTAAGTCCCTTTGCAGCCGACAACAGCCCTCCTCACTGTCCACAACTCCACCAATCTTCGTATCATCTGCAAATTTACTGACCCACCCTTCGACTCCCTCATACAAAACGCCTTCTTCACTATCTTATCGACCTGTCACTCAGCGTTCAAGGAGCTATGAATCTGCACTCCAAGGCATCTTTGTTCAGCAACATTCTGGAAGGACATTATAGTCCTGCGAAGATTTTCCTTTCCAAAATGTATTACTTCATATTTATCTAAATTAGACTCAATCTGCCACTCCTCAGCCCATTGGACCATCTGAACAAGATCCCATTGAGATCTGAGATAACCTTCTTTGATTTCAACTACACTTCCAATTTGGGTGTCATCTACAAACTTACTAACTATACCTCCCATGGTCAAATCCAAATCATTGAAAGAAATAACGTAAAGTCGTGGCTCCATAACCGATTCTTAAAGCACTGGTCCCAGGCCTCCAGTCTGAGAAATAACCCACAATCACCACCCTCTGTTTTCTAACTTTGAGCCTGTTCTGTATCCAAATGGCCAGCTCGCCCTTTACTCCATGAGACCAAACCTTGCTCAATTGTCTCCCATGTGGAACCTTTTTGAACGCCTTACTGAAGTCCACAAAGATCATGTCCACCATGCTGCCCTCACCAATCCTCTTTGATACTTTTTCAAAAAACACAATCAGATTAATGAGATAAGATTTCCCATGCACAAAGCCATGTTGACTATCCCGAATCAGACCTTGCCTTTCCAAATTCATGTAAATCCTGTCCCTCGGAATTCCCTCCAACAACTTGCTAACTACTGATATCTGTAGTTCCCTGGCTTGTCCTTACAACCTTTCTGAAATAATGGCACCACATCAGCCAACCTCCACTCTTCTGGCACATAACCTGTGACTACCAATGATACAAATATCTCAGCAAGGGGCCCATCAATCACTTCCCTAGCTTCCCAGAGTGTTCGAGGGGACACCTGATCAGGTCCTGGGTCTTTATCCACCTTTTTGTATTTCAAGACATCCAACACTTCCTCCCCTTTTTTAAGATGGACATTTTTCAAGAAGTCACCATCTATTTCCCCACATTGTATATCCTTCACGGTTCTTCACAGTAAATACTGATGCAAAGTATTTCTTTACTATCTCCCCCATCTCCTGCAGCTCAATGACTGCCTTGCTGATCTTTGACAAGCAATATTCGACTCCTAGTTACCCTTGTCCTCAATGAATTAGTAAAAGCCCTTTGGATTCTCTTTGGCCCTAATTGTCAAACTATCACATGTATCCATTTCGCTCTTCTGATTTTCCTCCTAAGTAAACTCCTACTGCCTTTATATTCTTCTAAAGATTCTCTCAATCTGTCATGTCGAGACCTGGCATATGCATATTTCCTTTTCTTATTTTTTATAAATATATTTATTAACAATATTTTTAACTTTACGAACATATAAAATTATTGAAAAATACAATCAATTCCAAACATCAGTATAATAAAAGAAAAATAAACACAAATTACAATACAACTACTATCTACTAACTACTAACCTACCCTACAACCAAAACAAATCCTAACACTGCACAAAGCATCGCCAATAAATAAGTAAATAGCTACGGTGAAAAAAAAGGAAGCAAAGCCAAAAAACCCAAAAATAAACACAGAATACAGAACAGTTATGCTCTGCGTGAAGCTCCCAAATAAAACCACGGGAGCATTGTAAACATATATCTGTATTAACTCAGGAGAAACCCCTCCGGGGTCCAAGGCTTGACAAACCGACCCATCCTGGTTAAACAAGTGCCTTGGTTAAGATAACTGACAAATCGACATCCAAATAACTCAAGCAGGGCTGTCATGTTTCCTAAAAATGGTCTGTTGTGTGGTGCACCATGTTTGTTAAAAAGTCCAAGCGACTGTGCTCCATAATTAATTTCTGCCATCCCAGAAAACCCGGCAGGTTCTCTGACACCCAGTTCATCAGAATATTCTTCCGTGCACAGTATGCAAGAATATTAAACAGTTACTTCACATGCCCATCTAAAGGTGGTAAATTCAGTAGACCGAAGAGGAGAGATATCAGTCAACTTTGACATCACCCTCCCGATCTCTCCCACCACAGCACTCCAATAAACATGGAGCCTGTGGCATGTCCAGAAGCAATGGGTAAGAGTACCTACACTTATTTTACATTTGGGGCACACTGAAGATACTCCTTTATTAAACTGCGCCAGACTCTCTGTTGCCAGATGAACCCTGTGCTGAACTTTTAACTGAGTAGCGTATGTCCTGTTATTGCGAGCATTCTCCCACATTTTCTCCCACGTTTCAGAGGAGATCTCCACTCCCAGCTCTTGCTCCCACACCTCACATAACCAGTTAATATCCTGGCAGGCCCTGCCACCCAGCAGGCGATAGAGGGCACTAACCGAAAGGGTGCTTGTGGAACGTAGCAACAACCTCTCTGTATCGGGCTTATAGGGCTCAGTGAGAAGGGTAGTCTTCTTCTGGATGAAATCCCTAACTGAGAAAAAAGGAAAAGTTCTCTACTGGCCAACCCGTATCTGTTGCTCAGTTGCGCAAAAGACATCATAACCTCCGCCTGAAACAAGTCTCACAAACGAGAAACTCCTATCACGCCCATATTTTGAACCTGAGTCCATCATCCCTGGTTGGAACCCTGGCATGCCAATTATAGGCAAAAGTGGCAAAGTCTTGAATAAGCAACCCTCGCTCTGAGTTCAGACCGTAACATACTCAATCGCAGAACAAGGACAACAAGGAACTAAATTGATACCTCCTGATGTCTGGGAAATCATCTCCTCCCCCTCCTTGAGGCAACTGCAATTTAGTAAGTTTAATGAAGAGCCGCCAATGATGCCAGATCAAGGAACCAAACCATCCCATAAACTTCTGCAGCATGGACCTGGGAAACACTATTGAGAACATCCACATGGGATGGATTAGATCAGGAAGAATATTCATTTTAATGAGAGATATTCAACCCAGCCATGAAATTGGAAGAGCCACCAATCTCTGGAGATCTCAGCTAATATTGTTGAGCAGGTGAGCAAAGTTAGTACAAAATAACAGATCAACCTTGGGTCCAATAAAAATGCCTAGATATTGGAACTCTGTCTGTGACCACTTAAAAGGCAACTTAGGGTCACCTTCATCTTCTGGCATATCCTTAAGGTTTCCCAAAGGGAAAGCCTCTGATTGAGCAAAGTTAGTCTAACATCCTGAAATAGCCCCAAATGAATTGATACATTGTATCAAATGGTGTACGGAGATCATCGAGGGTGACAAAAACAGAAGGACATCACTCACATACAAAGTAATCTTGTGTGCCCTCGATCCCATTTTGGGAGCGGGTATGTGGACGTTCTGACAAATGGCCTCTGCCAGCGGCTCTATCACCAACGTGAACAACAACGGTGAGAGGGGACAGCCTTGCCGACGAACCCTACCAATCCTAAAATTCACAGACTTCACCCCGTTGGTGATGACCACCGCCAGAGGGTGGCGATATAAAACCTCACCCACCGAGCAAGGACCCCATCCAACCCAAACTGTTCTAAGATACGGCCATTCCACCCGGTCAAATGCTGTCTCCGCACCGAAGGAAATCACCGAACCCTGAATCGATCGTTGCTGACAAACTTGGACCATATCCAGCCAGCTTCTAATATTATTAAGAGGACCGATGGCCCTCTATGAAGCCTCTCTGGTCCTCTTTAACAATATGGGGCAACATTTTTCTAATCTCAATGCCTGGATCTTGTACAGAATCTTGAAATCTGAATTTAATAGAGCGATGGGTCTATATGAGGTACAATCCTTAGGTGCCTTCCCCTTCTTAAGAATTAAGGAAATATTCGCTTCTCTCAAAGATGTTGGTCGGCATTCATGCATATAGGAGTGATTGTACACCTCCAACATTGACCCTGACAGAACGCCTATAAACCCCTTATAAAACTCACCCGGGAGACCATCAGGGCAAGGTGATTTCCCACTCTGAAGTTGCTTCGCTGTCCCCTGTATTTCCTGAATTGTCAAAGGGGAATTAAGGAGAGAGGCCTGTTCCAAGGTTACCCCTTAGAGTTCCAGGTTTTTAAAAAAGGCCTCCATTTTAGCTTTCCTGTTCTCGTAATCTTCGGACCGATACAATTCAGAGTAAAAGCATCAAAAATTTTTTTAGCATCGTATGTAAGGACCATGGCACAGTCTCTGTGGTAAAGATTGGGGAGCACGCTTTTTCCTTGTAAGGTATGCTAAATACATCCATGGCCAATCCCGATATTCAGAAAGCGTTTGACTAGCAAAAGCAGGTTGTTTGTGTTTTATGTCAGTATTGAGTTCAAGGCAGCCTGGAGGGCCGTGATCCGCTGTAGCGAAGGCTCCGAATAATGTGGCTCCTCGGCGGCTTACAATCACGTCTCAAGTAGACGCTGCTGTTACTCGCTCTGTCGTTTCCGTCTAGCCGAGTAGGAAATCGCTAATCACCTTCAAAGGCCTTAGTAGTCTCCCATAGTATAGATGGACTACTAGCCATGCCTGAGTTGATAGTCAGGGATTCCTGAAACTCCTTCAAAACATATTCCACAAATTTTGAATCCTTCAGGACAAAAGCACATTTTTCCTTTGAAAAGGTAAATGACTTCCCTTGATGTTCCAGGTGCACCATTTAATAAGATATGAGCCAAATCCCCTTTCAGAGAGCGTTGAAACCCGCGGAGGTGGAACCTTCCTTACAAAAATGAATGGAAGACTCTTCCCCTTGCCCATTGAGGGCACTCAACCAACCCACCCCCTCCTTCACAGCTCCTTCAAACCTGGACGGTGCCCCAGATTGAGGTCAAACAAAAAACAGGAAGATGATCCAGAAATCAACTGAAAATCGACAAGTCGACAATGAGCACTCCACCCATCCCTGGCTTCATGTCACTGCAACCTGTGACTCAAAGAGAAACAGAACAAACAAAACAAAAGGGGAGACCACAAAATATCCCATCAGAAAATCCAGTTATTTCATAAAAGGATCAACTTATTCCAAGTACTTCTCCCCCTTTACAGAACGGAAATGATGAGAGAGAAAGAAATGAATTAAAAAAGGAAGGGAAATCACGGGGAGAGAAGGAAATGAGAACAAACATTAACCGTACTCTTCGGGCCAGTCCGTCTATTTTAAGGTGTCTATGAGGCTTTCAGCTTTATCCACTGAGTCAAAAGTATAAACTGAGTCCTCGTGGCTGAAGTGAAGCACTGCAGGGTATCTCATGGAGTACTGGATACTCAGGTTCCTCAGCCTCTTCTGAACTTCATCGAAGGACTTCCTCTTTCAAATTAAAGCTGCTGAGAAATACTGGAAAAACATGATTTTTGACTCCCTTGTACAGCAGTGCCTGCGGATCATTTCCCAGTAATCTAGAAGCTTCTATCACTTTTTGCTTCTCCTCATTTGAATGGAAATGTACTAGAACGGGCAGGGGCACTGCACCGGCCCTGACCTGTGCATTCTAACCCGATAAGCCCTTTCAATCTGCAGCCTGCTGGACTTGATGTGAAGGCACAAAAACTTTGGCAGCCAGCTTTCAAAGAAGCTGACTGGCTGCTCACCTTCCTCACCTTCAGAGATCACGACCATTCGGAGATGTATTCTCCGAACTTGATTTTCGAGGTCTTCGATACGGTCTCGTAAGGCCCGCACATCTCGTTCCAGCACCTGGATCCAACTGGATGAGGAGTCCATTGCAGCTTCAAAGGCCTGAGTTCAACCCTCCAATTCCTCCAACCGCTACCCAAGACCCTGGATCTCCTGCTCATGCTTCTGCAGCATGGACACGATCGGTTGGATCTGGGCACGAATCTCCCCACGGATCTCCTCAATTGCAGCCCCAACGTTCAAGGCCAGTCTCTCCATCGCTGCAGCAGATTCCTGTGAGTCTGTCACATCCCTGGTGGGGGAGGGTAAGGGGGGTGTCAGGAGAGTCTGCTGTTGCTGCTGTCTCTGGTATGCCTGGTGCTGCAGGGGAGTGTCCTCCCTGCTGCTGTTTACTCAATCCTTTCCCCTTTGGCATCCTTCCCACTCCCAAATATGAACAACTATGTGTTCTGTCAGATTTTAAACTAGTAATTGCACCACATAAGTTGGCCATGTTTTGGCAAAAGACACCAGTATGCCTTGGCTGTAAGGCAGAGATGTCCACAGCAGTTCTACAGAATCACTGCCATATTGCTGAGTCCCCCTTTTTTAGCTTAATCATACTCTTAATTATTCTCGTCGTCCAGCAGTCCCTGCAGCTAAAAGCCTGTCCTTTCACCCTAACAGAAATATACTGTCTCTGGACTCTCTTTATCTCATTTGTGAAAGCTTCCCATTTTCCACTTCTCCTTTCACCTACGAACATCTTCTCTCAATTAGCTTTTGAAAGTTTTACCTCACACCATCAAAATTAGTCTCCCTGCAATTTAGAACTTCAATTGTTAGATCTGCTTGATACTTTTTGATTCCTATCCTCACTCGCTCAAAGCACTGGGAGTAATCCAGATTCTTCTAGCCTTGAGGACCTCCTTTTTAAATTCCTGCCCAACTCTCTATATTCTCTTTCCAGAATCTCAAACTTTTCCCATCCTATATCATTAGTTACAATGTGTACAATGACCCCCTGCTGGTCCCTCTCCCCTTTGAGAACATTCTGCACCCTTTCTGAGACATCCTTGGTGCTGACACCAGGGAGGCAACGCACCTTTCAGATTTTGCGCTGTTGTGCGCAGAAACGTCTTTGATAAACAGTCCCCTAACACAACCGATCGCTTGGTACCCCTCATTACGGTAGAGCCTGTCTTGATATCTGAATCTTGGCTGTTTGTGCTACATTCCCCTGAGAATCCATCAGCTCCTTATTTTACACTATGAACTCCCTGACCCATTTCCTATTGGACTGTTCATGCATTTTGTTTTAGTAACTACACTTTTTATGTCTTTTGCTTTTAGTCAGCTCTCTATTGTACTCAAACGTTCATTCATTTTCCTTTCATTTCATTGTTTTTTATGTTCCATATTCCATCCAATTTCCGAGCATTTGACCACCTTTGCGCAATTATATTCTTTTACGAAAATTCTGTTGTTCAATTATAATGAAAGGTCAAGTGTTGCCAGATGCAATATCATCACCATGTGAGTCATTTAACTGAGGGTGCAGACTGGGACATCACAATGCATGTGACCCCACCTTAATGTGCATCACGGTGATATCAAACATCACAATAGATGTGTCAACTGATAAACTGGAGGCACTTGGCTTTACGATCAGTTAAAATGATGGAAGCTGAGCTACACCATCATGATTTCTGACTGACTCATCTTTCTAGGTGTGAATGTGATTCATTGGACGATCTGAAGAGGCTCTTTGAAGAGAGGTTGAAGAATAATGTCATCGTCAACAAATAGATTCCGAGAAGATCGACAGTGAAAGGTTTGTCATGGCCCCTTTCAATTCATGTGCCTGCCGCCTTATTGAAGTCGGTCAGTTAATATTTTTTTTAGATTAATCAAATGTAAGCTAAAATTCACAAAGTCATGATGACTCACATTTCACTACATTGGAAAAAGAGATTTACATATATCAGAAGTGTGCTCATCATGTCTTTTGTACATACAGATGAGACCTTCTTTCTCCCGGCATCCATACCTCCAGCATCACCAACCTCCATCCAAGGCCCCAAAGGAGCCTTCCACATCCATCAAATTGCACCTGGACTTCCACACATATCATTTATTGTATCTGTTGCTTCCGATGTGGTCTACTCTACATTGAAGAGACCTGCCCCCTTTTCACAGCGCACCTCAGAGAACATCTCCGAGAAACCGGCACCTATCAAACCCCACCACCCTGTGGCCAAACATGTCAACTCCCCCTCCCTCTCTGCTAAAGACATGCAGGTCCTGGGCCTCCTCCACCCAAAATCTTCACGACCTGATGCCTGGAAGAAGAACGCCTTGTCTTCTGCCTCAGGACCCATCATCCCCAAGGCATCCAGGTCGATTTTACCAGGTTCCTTATTTCCCCAACCCCCATCTTTCACCAGCTCAAACCTTCCAGCTCAGCACCGTCCTCATGTCGTGTCTCACCTCTCAATCTTCCTTCCCACGATCCACTCCACTCTCCTCTCCGACCTATCACCTTTACCACCACCTCCATATACCTATTGCACTCTCAGCTAACTTTATCCCCAGCCCCAAACCTACCCACGTATCTCTCCATCCCCGAGGCTCCCAGCCCCATTCCTGATGAAGGGCTGTTGCACAAAACATTGAATTTCCTGCTCTCGGAGGCTGCCTGATCTGCTGTTCTTTTCCAGCACTACTCTGATCTTGACTCTAACCTCCAGCATCTGCAGTACCCACTTCTGCCTCACAAACTTAGACACACATCTTCACTGAAAATGGAGTTGTTGAGAGGTGGAATTATTGTATTTATTGACATGTGTAAACCTTCCATATCGTTCTTCACAGGTAGTTGGGTTCCTGAACCTGATTTCTGATAGTTAGTCATCTCTCTCTCAGGTCCTTCCTTTGATTCCCTGAGTGGCCATCATGAAGGAACTGTGCCCAATGGCAACATCATCACGAGAAATATATGAGACAGAAGGCTGCCCTCAATGAACGGTATGTCTCTATATGGTTATCTTGTATTATATGTTCTGCATGTCAAATCAAGCAATATTATCAATATTGTGTTCCCAGTAAGATTGATGCTGAATTGAGTGGTCTGATTAAAGTTGTTGATGCGACATTTACAATTTTACAGCTTCTAACTAGTTTGAATATTAGCATCTACTTACTTGATGGTCGGACAACTCGACTCTCAGATACGTTGCTGTTGCCCTGCAACAAACCAGCCATCTGCTTTGCCCTTAAAAGTCGTGCCCTTTTCCTCTTCAGTCATTGTACTCAACCTGATAGCATCATTGCTAGCTGTGATGTTGTATGGACACTATTTGTACTAAGTGTGGAAATTAAGAGTAGAATTCCCATGTTCCAGCAAGATGTTTACTCCCCATCGATGGCTCCCTACTCGCTCAAAATCTAGAAGTGATTGGAATGTTCAAAACATTCGCGAGCAAGGTTCGGGACTTGGTAAAGGTCAACGTTCTCATCACAAATTGGAAACCTGTTTTTATATCGTAGCCATTCTGTCATTGTGACTTAAATGAACCCAGCAGTGTTAGCCCAAACCTCCCATCAAGATGTCCTTAAACTGACTGAGGGAAACCATAACAACAGCAAGGAAGCTTCACTCTCACAATGAGTATCCCTGTAAGAATAGGTATCCCAGCAGGATTGCAAGGTGGGGACTTGTAGCTGCACAGTTTCATTCATAGGATGAGAATTGCACTGACCCTCATTTTCTCGGGTTCTTTAGGACTGAATGCAGACAGAGAACTGAGGAAACAGAGATGCTGCTAGCAAGTTGACACCCAGAACTTTGCTGTTTCAAAGGTTTGTCTGAAACATTTGGAGCTCTGTGACTCTTGTTTTGGAAAACACTGTTTGCTATGAGTTTTAATTCTAAGATAGAAGAAGTCAGTAGAATTGAATAAATGTCATGAACCCAACAATCTTCAGCTGCTTGGTCTATGATCCCTCCCTTCATTATGATGTTCGAAGAGATTATGTTCCCTGATGATCGCAAAATGTTTAGTCCCATTTGTGACTCCTCAGATACTGAAGTGCAGTCCATGTCCAAGTGCAGCAAGACCTGGACAATATGCATGTTTGGGCTAACAAGTGGCAAGTAAAACTCTTGCAACCGGTGCCAGGAAATGAGTTTGTTCAACAAGAGAAAATCTGATCATCTCCCTTTGGCATTGCGAAACCCCTCCATTTATCAGAAACTGAACTGTGCAGCACTATTTGTATTTATTGCAATTCAATATTAGCAGTGTCTGAATTTCTTATTCTGCCACAGGTATAAAGTTGTCGCCAGGAGAAGCAAGACAAAATGAAGCTTCATCACAACATCCATGCTTCTCATGAGAAAGAAAACAACAAATGCAAGTGAATCTAAGAAGGAAAAGAAATCTCAAGCAAAGTAAAAATCAATCCATGATCGAGGATTGTAATTGAAGGTCCCATGTCATGTGTGTGCTCCATACATTTCTCAGGGTCAGCTGTACATCATTTAATTTAGGTTTTAGTTGATGATTAACAAGCACTCTTCTGCAGAACTTTGTAAATGACTAAGGACATGGAATACTTCAGCAAGGAGCATTCCAACTTTCAAGAGATGTTTGGAGAAATATTTGATGTGTTGAAACATGTTAGTCAGATTGTCGGAGGTTTCCTTTAGGTTTTCCTCAAGGCTTCCATCAGTTATCAGTTAGGTTTGGACTCTAAAGTAATGGAGGTAGTCATTGTCATCACTGCCAGAATTTATTCTGATATCTATATTTAGTGTTCACTGTAAAATCCCTCATGAGTGTGTGTCAGGAACCAAGGTCTTTCCAAATTCTGACGAGGCTTATATTTACAAAGCAATAATTTGGGCCCAATTCAATGCAATTATCACTGACCAAGACTTCCCTTTGTGAGGAGCAAGGAAATCTCAATCTTGGTTTGGCATTGGTGCTCAAGGTGTCAGTCCATGGGGAGGGAGCCAATTGGTTCCCTGAAGAAACTGGAAGCTGAGAATTGAGCTTTGTTACTGTCAGAAGCGATGACATTCATTGCTGTCAGTGTGTGCGGCCATTTGCATTCTTCCCTGACTGGTTTGTTAGTTTGGCTTCTTCCTCACACTCTTTGTGATTAACCTATCATTATAGTCCTTTAATTCACACAGCAGGAGTTCAGCACAGGGTCAAAAACCTGACCGGGCTGCCTTCTCTGTTCCCAGCTGCTGTACTTGCTGAATCCTCAGGGTTCAGTATACAGTTCACTCTTTCTAACCACCCGACAGCATCAAATCCCATCCAGATGCTGCAGGTGCCAACAATGACCTCCTGTGAACCTCAGGAGAAACCCTTCCTTTAACAGATACATCATGTTGGCCCGCTCAGCCTCTCTGATTAAGTGGCAACATGTCAACAAGATCCTGACACTGTAGCTGAGTTAAAGAGCCACTGTTAAATCTGGGACTGAATCAAACATATTCCCGACCTCCTCCAGCCCACACAGTGTTGGAGAAAGTGAGGACTGCAGGTGATGGAAATCAGAGTCAAAACCTTTAGTGCTGGAAAAGCACAGCCGGACAGGCAGCATCCAAGGAGCATGAACTCAACATAAGCTCTTCATCAGGAATGTTGGTTGGGGGGACGCAAGGGGACTGAGAGATAAATCAGAGGGGTGGGGTGAGGGTAGGGGGGAAGGTAGCTAGGAACGCGATGGGGATGAAGGTGGGGGGTCATGGTGGGAGGTCAGAGCGGAGGGTGGCAGCGAATGGGCCGGAAAGAGGGTGGTTAGATAGGGATGTGTTCAACTGGGTTGCCGGGTTGGACTCTTGGATGATGGGATAAGGTGCAGTTAGGGGAAATGAGGAAACTGATGAAATTGACATTGATTCGATGCGGTTGCAGGGTCCCACAGTGGATGATGAGATATTCTTCCTCCAGGTATCGGGTGGCTAGGATTTGGCAGTGGAGTAGGTCCATGTCCTTGGCGGAGTGGGAGGGGGCGTTGAAGTGGTCGGCCACAGGGTGATGGGGTTGTTTAGAGCATGTGTCCTGGTGATTTTCTCTGAAACCTCCGCCGTTACAGGGCATCCAGTCCCTCGACACATCCACCCACGATGACAAAGGTCTCCAAGCCCTCCATTTCATCCTCTCCCATCAACCCATGCCATCCACCTCCTCCATGATTTTCAGATCCCCAACACCCAATTCCTCATCTTCATCGCGAACGTACAGTAAGTGTATTCAGCCATCTACATTGATGATGACCTCCAACCCCATACATCACTTCCTCTCCCAACGACACACCCACTACCCTCTCACTGTCACAATTCGTTTGGTACACCACCCACGCCCTCCACCTCCTCCATGATTTTCAGTTCCCCAGGCCCAATGCCTCATCTTCATTATGGGCATCCAGTCCCTGTACAAATCCATCGGCCATGATGAAGGCTTCCAAACCCTGCATTACTTCCTCTCCCACCGACACACTCAAGACCCTCCTCCTGTCACGATACATTCGGAACAGCTCCCACGGACTACACCTCTTCCATGACTTTTGGTTTCCTGGCCTCCAATGTCTCATCTTCACCATGGATGTCCAGGCCCTGTACACATCCATCCCCCATGAGGATATCGTCCAAGCCCTAAATTTCTTCCTCTCCAGCCAACCCAACCAGGACCAAGCCACCAACACACTCATTCAATTGCCTGAAGTGATCCTCACCTTAAATTTCTCTTTCGAATCCTCCCAATTCCTTCAGACCAAAGGGGTGACCATCAGCATTCACATGGGCTCCAGCTATACCTCCCTGTTCATCAGGTACATGGAATATTCCATCTCCTGTACGTACACCAACACCATTCCCCAACTTTTCCTATCCTACATTGATGACAAAGAGGTTGGACACCTTCCATCCTGACAGGAAACATCTCAGACACCTCTCTCCCCGTCCTAAACAACTCCATCTCCATTTTCAGTGACCGAATAAATTTGACGTCAGCTTCAAATGCACGGACTCGGACAGCTACCTGGACTATACTTCCTCCCAACCCTATTCCTGAAAAACTCGACCCTTTTCTCCCAATTCCTTTGCCTCCACTGCATCTGCTCCGAGGATGCGAAATTCCACTCCAGAACATCCCAGATGGCCTCCTACCTCAAGTGTCACAACTTCACCTCTGACGTAGTCAACAAAGTCCTCCAGGGCATTTCCTCCACTCTGGCACCTCCATTCTCGAACCCCACACCCCCAACTGCAATAAGGATAATCTTACGACATGGCACAAACCCTTCTGCTCATGACACCAAACACACAGAAAAGCTGACCTTGCCTTGGAATCTGTTAAAATGTGTGTGACAGTGAATGACTGAAATTCCACTATGTCAAGAAACAATAACTCTAAAATGAACATTTAACAACACCTACAACAACCCGAAGCCTCCTTTTTCTTAAATGTTTGTGATCTTCGAGTAAAAAATGAGGTCTGCAGATGCTGGTGATCACAGCTGCAAATGTGTTGCTGGTCAAAGCACAGCAGGTTAGGCAGCATGGATAAAAATATCCTGATCCAACAAAGACCATATTAAATTTACAACAAATCAAGTTTCAAAACCAGAGCGCGGTGACAATCCTCTTCTGTTTGTAGATCCCCCTGGGTCATCTTCCATCTTCTGCTGCACAGAGTTTTCATATGAAAAGCAAGCTACCATTTAGAGGTTGTTAGAAATAGCAGTCTGTCAGTGACAGAAGGTGTTATTTCTCTGAATCACTATCCCAAATGCCAATGTTTTACACGCTAAACATCGGACCAGTATAATTGAAATTTGATTGGCTTTTCGTATGTTGATGCATAATTTACTCTGATTGGTTAAATCCATTCTGCTGCAAAATAACTCAGCTATCCAGGTAACAGTCAAATTACACATCTTTATATTTTCCAGCACACATGGTGACATGACAGATGTTAAATAGCTTTCACTCTCTGAAAATTACAGTGCATGCCGTCAACTTCAAAACAATAGAACCCCCACCCCCCAACACCACTCCCCCACGGAGCTCACCTTCCACCCTCCCAATCTTAGGATGGAAGGTATACACCTTCGCCCATTTCCATCACCTTCATTCAGACCAAACCACCAATGATATCTTTCCCTCCCATCCCTTTCAACAGTCCGCAGAGATCATACCCTCTGTGACTCTCATTAGGCCCTTCACCCCCAACCAACACTACCCACTCCCAGCACCTTCCATTCCCTTGCACCTGCACCTACACCAGTGAGACAGGATGCCAACTCACAGATCGTTTGAGAGAAAATTTCAGACACATGCACCACCCTGTGGCTGACCACTTCAAATACTTCAAATCCCCCACACTCCGTCAAGGACTTGCCTCCTTCACCGCCAAGTCACAGTCACCCAAGGACAGGGAGATACTAAATGAGTGTTTTGCGGATGTATTTATTGTAGAAACGGATATGGAAGATATAAACTGTTGGAAAATAGATGGTGACATATTTAAAAATGTCCATATTACAGAGGAGGAAGTGCTGGATGTGTTGAAATGCATGAAGGTGGATAAATCAACAGGACTTGATCAGGTGTACCCTAGAACTCTGTGGAAATTGAAAGAAGTGATTGCAGGGCCTCTTGCTGAGATATTTGTACCATCAATAGTCCCACGTGAGGTTCCAGAAGACTGGAGGTTGGCTAATGTGATGCCACTGTTGAAGAAGTCTGGTAAGGGCAAGCCAGGCAAATATAGACCAGTGAGCCTGATGTTGATGATGGGTAAGTTGTTGGAGGGAATCCTGACTGAAAGGATGTCCATGTATTTGGAAAGTCAAAGACAGATCAGAGATAGTCAAGTTGGCTTTGTGCATGGGAAATCATGTCTCACAAACTTGATTGAGTTTTTTGAAGAAGGAACAATCAGGGTTTATGAGGGCAGAGCAGTAGATGTAATATATATGGACTTCAGTAAGGCATTCGACAAGGTTCCACATGTGAGACTGATTAGCAAGGTTAGAACTCATGCAACACAGGGAGAACTAGCCATTTGGATACAGAACTGGCTCCAAGGTAGAAGAGAGAAGCAGGCGGTGGAGGATTGTTTTTCAGACTGGAGGCCTGTGACTATTGGAGTGCCACAAGGATTGGTGCTGGGTCGACCTCTACTTTTTGTCATTTACACAAATATTTCAAATGCGAGCATAAGAGTTACAGTTAGTAAGTTTGCAGATGACACCAAAATTGGAGGTGTAGTGGAAACGAAGAGGGTTACCTCAGATTACAACAGGATCTTGATAAGATGGGCCAATGGGCTGAGAAGTGGCAGATGGAGTTTAATTCAGATAAATGTGAGGTGCTGCATTTTGTGAAAGCAAATCTTAGCAGGACTTATACATTTAATGGTAAGGTCCCCGGGTGTGCTGCTGTACAAAGAGACCTGGGAGTGTAAGTTCATTGCTCCTTGAAAGTGGAGTCACAGGTAGATAGGATAGTGAAGAAGGCAAACGCGCTTTCTCAATTGGTCCGAGTATTGAATATAGGAGCTGAGAGGTCATGTTGTGGCTTTACAGGGCATTGGTTAGGCCACTGTTGAAATATTGAGTGCAGTTCTGGTCTCCTTCCTATCAGAAACATGTTCTGAATCTTGAAAGAGTACAGAAAGCATTTACAAAGATGTTGTTGTAAGGGTTGAAGGACTTGAGCTTTCGGGTGAGGCTGAACAGGCAGGGGCTGTTTTCTCTGGAGCGTCAGATGCTGTAGTGTGACCTTATAGAGGTTTACAAAATTATGAGAGGCATGGATGGGGTAAATCGGCAACGTCTTTTCCCTGGGGTGGGGGAGACCAGAACTAGAGGGCATAAGTTTGGGGTGAGAGGTGATTGATCGAAAAGAGAACTATGGGGCAAACGTTTCACAGAGAGGAGGGTACGTGTATGGAATGAGCTGTCAGAGGAAGAGTTGGAGGCTGGTACAATTGCAACATTTAAAAGGCATTTGGATGGGTATATGAATAGGAAGGTTTTGGAGGGATATGGGCCAGGTGCTGGCAGGTGGAAACAGACGCTTCAGTCCAAGTCCAGATATGGTCGGCATGATCTGCTAGGACCGAAGGATCTGTTTCCATGCTGTACATCTCTAGGACTCTATGACTCTAACTGGAGGAAGAAAGCTTCATCATCTGCCATCAGATCCACCAACCACATGACATCAACATCGAACCTCATTAGTTTCCAAATCTCCCCTCGGAACCTTATCCCAGACCCAACCCTCCGACTTAGCAGTGCCCTCTTGAATCATCGTATCTATCCATCTTCCTTTTTGCTCGTCTGCTCCACCTTCAGCCTGACCCACCACCATCGCCCTTCACCTTCATCAACCTGTCGCCTTCCTAGTTACCATCCTCCCAGCCCCACCCTTCCTCTCAATTCTCTCTCAGCTCCTTTAAGGCCCGCCCCACATTCCTGATGAAGGGCTTATGTCCAAAACATCGACTCCCCTGCTCCTCGGATGCTGTGCGTTTCCAGCACCACACTGTTTGACTCTTCATCATGTTTGAGCTTATGGTCCTGCAGGGTCATTCCTTCCTCACTATGGCCCTCCTCAGATCTTATCTATGATGAGTTTCTCGAACACCAGGTGATGGGTATGCCTTGTGAGTTTGATTCTGTCAGGATCTACCTTGATTACTCTGTGGAACAGCTTTCCCCATTTAGGCACAAGTGTCCGGTATTTGTGAAGAGTGTTGGTTGGATTGGGTGTCTTTGTTGAGGCCATTTCCAAAGTTCAGGTCAACACTGAGCAAATACTGTAGCTGTTATTGTGAAGCAATTTTGATACAAGGTTGCTTGTTGATATTTTAGAGTGATCCAGAGTAACACACAAAAGATCAGGTTCACTCAGAATATCAGGTTCCTTTTCCTCAAGTTCCTCTCCAAGCTCACCATCCACTTCACTGGCTCTGAGACTCTCTGTCTTGCAGCACAGTGGTTGGACCTCCACAAATGAACTGCAGCAGCTCAATAAGGCAGCTAACTCACGTTAATTATGGATGGATTATAAATGCTGACTTAGCCAGAGAAGCCCTTATTCCCAGAATGAATGTTTAAAAAAAGTGAATCCATTGTGACACTTGCATGATCCCCAGAGCCTTTTGAATTCACCTCTTTTGAATTTGGGGACAATCCTCAGGATTATAAATTCCAGAATGTAACAAACCCCTGTGCTATTATACCTGAGAATAATGCAAGTGAATCAGACCCAGTGAATTAAAGGATGTTACAGCTGACTGCTTTAAAAGAGAAATATTCAAACAGATTTTGTTCAATCTGTGATGACACAGAAATGGGAACCTAGGACAACACATCAGGAGCTTTCCCCTCACCAATGAATGTTTGAAAAGAAGCTCCTGGTACTGACCTGGACACTGATCATGGAAACCCAGTATTTTAATGGTGGCTGCAATGTAGGAGTGAAAAAGCAATTCCCTTGGAATGCATGACCCGACTTGGACGAGGTGGATCTCCTGAATTACAGGAATGCTGAAGAGAATCAGAGAGGAATTCTAAATAAAGGTTTTCTCCAAAGCTAATCTTAGTCTTTTACCTTTTTATTTTACCTTTGGTTCGGATGTAACAACGTACATATATTTCTGCACAGGTATCTGGAACTAGCTGGACGGATAAACGAGAAGATTTGTTTTACGTTTTAACATAATTTCTAATATTTTATTTAAATGCATCAAATGTGCGAGGTTTACCATCTAAAAATGACCATTTAAAGAAACTGACCACTGCGTATGTACCGATCAAGTGTAACGGGGAGAAAGTGGAGAATGGGTTTGGGACAGTTATCAGGCAGGATTGAATGGCAGAGTTTACTTGATGGGCTGAATGGCCTACTTCCTGCTCTTATGTCCTATGGTCTTATGGATATGGCAGTGAAAAAGTACAGAGCATTAAGACTTATCCTTAAACATTTAGACGACAATGTAATGTTGAATTATAGAAGCCATTTGCTGCACACTGGAAAATAGAGAGGCAAGGAGGGTAAGACAATTGAGAATATTTGCCTGAACATCAGTGAATCTGTATCACCAGGACATCAAGTGACAACATTCACGGCTGCTCCATTGTGAACTTACTGACAGTGTTTGATTCCGATCTCGAAATGAAACTTTGTATCAAATAATTTCTCTCAAGAATTATTCTCCTCCACTGTGATATTGTAACAGTGAAGCTCTTGGTAAATAAAGGGGATGATTAAAATTAGACTAAACTGTAAGAGGTTTTTTTATTCCAGACTACCAAAGAGTACGATTTCAGGGACGAAACAAGAGATGCTTACAGATTGAATTTACAAGGGATTCCCTGGGCTGTCTCTAATCTGTACTTTAACAATGAACCCCTATCCTCAATGCTGCCTGTGCTGCTAATCCCCTCAGTCCGATTCAACTTCTCTCTCAATTGGCAATTATCAAATGTCCTGCTCACTCCTCTGATGTCTCTAATGATGCGGCCGGAAGAAAGCAGCTTTTGAACAAAAAGGCATGGCAACTCAAATGACCAATAGGAAACCAGAACTGCAGGTAGTATTCCATCTGTGGCCAAACAATGTTTTCTAAAGTTGGTAGATGACTTCCTTGCTTCTATATTTAATGCCTCAGCTTATGAAGGCAACATCCCATATGTCTTCTTCCCAATCCTGTCTGCTTCTGCTGACACTTTCAGCGATTTAGGAACTTGTAATCAAAATCGTTTTGATACTCATCAAGTCATGTAATTTGTCCTCGTCAAGAGGGGCAATGCTAGACATAATCTAAGGGAATGTATCTGGGACAATGGTTAATGTAGCAGTGGGCAAGCATTTTATGCAGACTGACCATAACTCTGGAGGTGTCAATGTCATTATGGAAAGTGTTCAGTGTAGTGCAGAAGTTGTGTCTAAATTGGGGGAAGGCCTATTTCAGAAGCAGTCGTCAATTCGATCTGGCAATTATTAACTCGAAGCAGTTACTTGCAGTTACGTCTACATTTGGAAAGTGGGAATCTTTTAAAAGAAGTATAGTGAGATTAATTTAGACACAAATGATTGCGTATATCCTCCCCTTATTAGAACTCCCAAAATGTACTCACTTGCACTTATCCAGGTTAAATGCCATCAACCATTGCTCTACCAATTTACCATCTGATAAATGTTAGAGTCATAGAGTCATACAGATATACAGCATGGAAACAGGCCCTCCGGCAAACCTGTCTATGCTGGCCAGTGACCACGCTCTTCACTATCAATAACAATTCCAAATTTCATACTAATTGCACACTTACTAATGTGAAGGTACTGTGCCTTTAAGAGAGATTTGCTCTTTGCTATTTCTCTCATTTGGATAAGGAGGTGTTACCACAGATGATGGACTACCTGCTTCAGTAGCAACAAGTAAACAGATTTGAGTTCCAAGAGAATTATTCCTTAAATTATCCAAAAGAACCGTGAATGAGTGGATGTCTGGCTCAGGTATACACAGGGATTTTGCTTTGTCAATCTTTGGGGTTTGGAGTTGGCTGTTGAAGTTGATTGATGCAACTTTGTCTCTCTCTCTGCTGCATAAAAACTTTGAGCTCTCTCACTGCTGTTGGAGTGTTTCTTTTGGTGTTTCTATCTCCTGGACTGCAACAGAGATTGCAAGCGAGAAAAACCTGTCATGCTGAATTTGTCAGTACCAAGTGTGTGCTTATGGGATCTTGTTACATTGAAAGAGTTGATGATTAGGTGGTAAATAATGTAATATCTTATTAAGTATTTTAACAGAGTTAAAGTTAAACCAATTCTTTTCTCTGTATTTTCACTGTGTTGTAAGAATAAAGTGTGTTTTGCTAAAAGCCTTGTCATGGACCAATTGAATCACATCAGGAACACAGCACTTTACACTTGTCTCTGAATAAAATAAATGAGTTAGGGTCTGGGCTGTATATTTTGAGGGGGTTTGGTCAGCTCCATAACACTAATTATTCCTTGTCCTTTGACATCCATGTCATTAATGTGCAGAACAAAGAGGAATGGTCACTGCATCCTCCCCTCATCCATCTATTTAATGACCTTTTCCAAATACTCAATTAAATTAGTCAGACAGGATCACTCTACAATCAATCCATGTCTGTTATTTCTTGATTTATCGCTGCCTTACCAAATATTGATTAATCCTGTCCCTTAGAATTTTTAAAAAATATTTTCCCGAACATTGATGTCAGCCGACTGGACCCTAATGTCCTTTCCGATGTCTGCTGCCTTTCTTGAACAAAGGAACCCCATTAATTATCCTCCAGTCATCTGGCACTTCACCTGTGCCCAGAGTCGTAGATTCAGAGAGTCATAGAGATGTACAGCACGGAAAGAGACCCTTCGATTCAACGCATCCATGTCGACCCGATATCCCAACTGAACTGAGTCCCATTTGTAGGCATTTGGCTCATATCCGTTTAAACCCTTCCTAATCATATATGCATCCAGATGCCTTTTAAATAATGCATTTTTCCCAGCATCCACAACTTCGTCAGATAGCTCCCTCCATAGACGCATCACTCTCTATGTGAAAAAGTTGCCCCTTATGTCCCTTTTATATCTTTCCCTTCTCACCCTAAATATACGACCTCTAGTTCTAGACTCCCCCAGCACATGGAAAAGACCTTGTCCATTTACGCCATCCAAGCCGTTCATGAAGTTATGAACCGCTTTAAGGTCAGTCCTCAGCCTCTGATGCTCCAGAGAAACTCGCCCCAGCGTACACAGCTTTTCCATTTAGCACATATCCTCCAATCCTCGCCACATCCTTGTCAATCTTTTTGGAACTGTTTCATAGTTTACTGCATACTTCTGAGACGAAGCAGACCAGAATTGCACACAATATTCCCAAAGTGGCCTCACCAATGTCCTGTACATCCACAACATTACCTCTAACTCCAATACTCAATGCTCTGACCAACAAGAGAAAGATACCAAACGTCTTCTTCACTATCTTATCGACCTGCCACTCTGCTTTCAAGGAGCTATGAATCTGCACTCCACGGTGTCTTTGTTTAGCAACGTTCCGGAGGACTGCGAAGATTTCCCTTTCCAAAATGTTTTACTTCGCATTTATCTAAATTAGATTCAATCTGCCACTGCTCAGCCCATTGGACCATCTGATCAAGATCCCATTGAGATCTGAGATAACCTTCTTTGTTTTCCACTTCAATTCCAATTTTGGTGTCATCTGCAAACTTACTAACTATACCTCCTATGGTCATATCCAAATCATTGAAAGAAATAACGTAAAGTCGTGGCTCCATCACCAATTCTTGAGGCACTGGTCACAGGCCTCCAGTCTGAGAAACAACTCACCATCACCACCCTCTGTTTTCTAAATTTGAGACCGTTCTGTATCCAAATAGCCAGCTCGCCCTTTACTCCATGAGACCAAACCTTGCTAAATTGTCTCCCATGGGGAACCTTTTTGAACGCCTTGCTGAAGTCCACATAGATCATGTCCACCATTCTGCCCTCACCAATCCTCTTTGATACTTTTTCAAAGAACTCAATAAGATTCATGAGATAAGATTTCCCATGCACAAAGACTTGTTGACTATCCCGAATCAATCCATGCCTATCCAAATTCATGTAAATCCTGTCCCTCGGAATTCCCTCCAACAACTTGCTAAATACCGATATCTGTAGTTCCCTGGCTTAAACTTACAACCTTTCTGAAATAATGACACCAAATCAGCCAACCTCCACTCTCAGGCACATCACCTGTGACTACTTATGATACAAGTATCTCAGTAAGGGGCCCAGCAATCACTTCCCTCGCTCCTCAGAGAGTTCGAGGGGACACCTGATCAGGTCCTGGGCTTTATCCACCTTTTTGTATTTCAAGACATCCAGCACTTCCTCCTCTTTAAGATGGACATTTTTCAAGAAGTCACCATCTATTTCCCAACATTGTATATCCTCCATGGTTCTTCACAGTAAATACCGATGCAAAGTATATGTTTAATATCTCGCCCAACTCCTGCGGCTCAAAGGCTGCCTTGCTGATCTTTGACGAGCAATATTCGACTCCGAGTTACTCTTTTGTCCTCAATGTATTTGCAAAAGCCCTTTGGATTCTCTTTTACCCTAATTGTCAAACTATCTCATGTATCCTTTTCGCTCTTCTGATTTTCCTCTTAAGTAAACTCCTACTGCCTTTATACTCTTCTATATGATCTCTGAATCTTTCATGTCTAGACCTGGCATATGCTTACTTCCTTTTCTTATTTTTTTGTAAATATATTTATGAACAATATATTTAACTTTATGAACATATAAAATTATTGAAAAATACAATCAATAACAAACATCAGTATAATAAAAGAAAAATAAACACAAATTACAATTCAACTTCTATCTACTAACTACTGACCTACCCTACAATCCAAAACAAACCCTAACACTGCACAAAGCATCACCAATAAATAAGTAAATAGCTACAATGACAAAAAAGGAAGCAATGCAAAAAACCCAACAACAAACACAGAATACAGAACAGTTATGCTCTGCGTGAAGCTCCCAAATAAAACCACGGGAGCATTGTGAACATATATCCGTATTAACTCAGGAGAAACCCCTCCGGGGTCCAAGGCTTGACAAACCGAACAATCCTGGTTAAACATGTGCCTTGGTTAAGATAACTGACAAATCGACATCCAAATAACTCAAGCAGGGCTGTCATGTTTCCTAAAAATGGTCTGTTGTGTGGTGCGCCATGTTTGTTAAAAAGTCCAAGGGAATGTGCTCCATAATTAATTTCTGCCATCCCAGCAAACCCGGCAGGTTCTCAGACACCCAGTTCATCAGAATATTCTTCCGTGCACAGTATGCAAGAATATTAAACAGTTACTTCACATGCCCATCTAAAGGTGGTAAATTCAGTAGACCTAAGAGGAGAGATATCAGTCAACTTTGACATCACGCTCCCGATCTCTCCCACCACAGCACTCCAATAAACATGGAGCCTGTGGCATGTCCAGAAGCAATGGGTAAGAGTACCTACACTTATTTCACATTTGGGGCACGCTGAAGATACTCCTTTATTAAACTGCACCAGACGCACCAATGCCAGATGAACCCTGTGCAGAACTTTTAACTGCGTAGCATATGTCCTATCACAGATTGAGATCTTGCGAGTATTCTCCCACATTTTCTCCCATGTTTCAGAGGAGATCTCCACTCCCAGCTCTTGCTCCCACACCTCACATAACCAGTTAATATCCTGGCAGGCCCTGCCACCCAGCAGGCGATAGAGGGCACTAACCGAAAGGGTGCTTGTGGAATGTAGAAACAACCTCTCTGTATCGGGCTTAAGGAGAGAGGCCTGTTGCAAGATAACCCCTGAGAGGGCCGTGATCCGCTTTAGCTTAGTCACCGAAGGCCCCACCTGAGTTGATAGTCAGGAATTCCTGAAACTCCTTCTAAAAGTATTCCACAAATTTGGAATCCTTAGCGAGAAAATAGTCCAAATGTTTGTCCCGCAAACCTAGCCCCTCACTCTTGGCCTTCACTTCCAAGTGTTCCACCGCATGATCTGAGATAGCTATGTTCCCAATTGTACAACCCATAATCAAATCCAGATGGACCGAGGGAGCCAGAAAAAGATCAATCCTCATGTGACATTTATGGGGGTTTAAAAAAAAGGTGCTGTCCCTTGCAGGAGGGTGAAGACATCTCCACATATCCACCAGCCCCAACTCCTTGCTTGGCCTGTGAAGATATATTTGCGGGCCCACAAAGCATCCTGTCCATTGTCGGATCCAAAAGACAATTCAAATCCCCCGCTATAATAATGTGCCGTATTCCAATAGCTCTCAGCTTAGAGAAATCACTCATCAAAAATTTGAGGTGATGCGCTGGAGGACAGTAGGCATTTCAAATGCCATATTCCTCCCCATGTATCAGTGCTTTAGCTATCACAAACCATCCCTGCTCATCTTTCACCTGCTGTAACAATGTGAATGGAAGATTTTTCTGGATCAGTACCGACACTCTCCTACTTTAATTAGGAAAGGATGCAAAGAATACCTGGTCATAACCCCACTGTTGGAATTTCAGGTGTCCCCCATCATCAAAGTGGGTTTCCTGCAGCAAAGCGATATTAACCCTTTCCTTCTGAAGGCTAGAAAGGACTTCTTACCTTCTAACAGATGAATGATTTCTCTTGATGTTCCAGGTGCATCACTTAATAAGACACTTAGCCATATCGCCTTTCAGAGACCTTTGAACCCTTGGGAGGGAGGACCATGCTTTAAAAGCACCGAGCATAAGTAAGTAAGGACTCATAGATTCAAAGAATTATATATACAAAAACTACTCTATCAGAAGTATAAACATTTCTTACCACCAGAAAAACTACAAAGAAAACCAACTACAAAACCTTGAATGGAAGACACTTCTCCCTGACCATAGGAGCCCTCACCCTCCCCATCCCCTTCTTCACAACTCCTTCAAACCCGGACTGTGCCCCAGCCTTAAGCCAAACAGAAACTAGGAAATGCTCCTGAAATGACCAGAAAAAAGCCAAAGTCAGGACGAACACTCCACCCATCCCGGGCTTCATGTCACCCCTACTTGTGACTAAAAGAGAAACGGAAAAAACAAAAAATAGGTTGAGACCACAAACTATCCCATCAGAAAATCCAGATTTCAAAAGAAAAGGAACAACTTATTCCAAAAATTTTTCTCCTTTCCAGAAAAATACTTATTATGGAGAAAGAAAGGAATTTGAAAAGGAAGGGAAAACATGGGGAAAGGATGGAAAGGGACCAAACGTTAACGTACTCTTCAGGCCAGTCCGTCTATTTTAAGGTGTCTATGAGGCTTTCAGCTTTATCCTCTGAGTCAAAAGTATAAACTGAGTCCTCGTGGCTGAAGTGAAGCACTGCAGGGTATCTCATGGAGTACTGGAGACTCAGGTTCCTCAGCCTCTTCTGAACTTGATCGAAGGACTTCCTCTTTCAAATTAAAGCTGCTGAGAAATCCTGGAAAAACATAATTTTTGACCCCTTATACAGCAGTGCCTGCGGATCTTTTCCCAGTAATCTAGAAGCTACTATCACTTTTTGCTTCTCCTTATTTGAGTGGAAATGTACTAGAACGGGCAGGGGCACTGCACCGGCCCTGACCTGTGCACTCTAACCCGATAAGCCCTTTCAATCTGCAGCCTGCTGGACTCGATGTGAAGGCCATAGTACTTTGGCAGCCGGCTTTCAAAGAAGCTGACTGTCCGCTCACCTTCCTCACTTTCAGGGAGCACAACAGTTCGGAGATTTATGCTATGACCTTGATTTTCGAGGTCATCGATATGGTCTTGCGAGGCCTGAACATCTCGCTCCAGCACCTCGATCCGACTGGATGAGGAGTCCATTGCAGCTTTTGAGAGCTGAGTTCGACCCTCCAATTCCTCCAGCCACTCCTCAAGGCCGTGGATCACCTGCTCATGCTTCTGCATCATGGCCACGATCGGTTGGATCTGGGCACGAATCTCCCCACGGATCTCCTCAATTGCAATCCCAAATTTCAAGGCGAGTCTCTCCATCGCCGCAGCAGATTCCTATGGGGACATAGACGGGGGTGGGGGGGATGGGCGGGGTGGGTGGGGGGTGTGGAGGGGGGAGGTAGGAGAGGCTCTTGTTGCTGTTGAAATCTCCTCACAAATTTGTTTCTCAATTTCCCTCTCATTACTAGGGGGACTATAATACAATACCAATAAGGTGGTCATCCCTTTCTTATTTCTCAGTTCCAGCCAAATAACTTCCCTGGATATATTTTTGGAATGTCCTCCCTCAGTACAGCAGTAATGCCATCCCTGATCAAAAATGCCCCTGCCCCTCCTCCCTTGCCTCCCTTTCTATCCTTCCTTTAGCATTTGTATCCTGGAACATTCAGTGGCCAGTCCTGTCCACTCGTGAGCCATATTTCTGTCATTGCTGTAATATCACAATCCCATGCTCCAATACATGACCCGAGTTCACCTGCCTTCCCTATTAGGCCTCTGGCAGTGAAATGAGTCTGTGGAATTTATTCATCCTACTATGTTTTCTGCTTTGATCCTGCCTGCTCTGACTTCTTGACTCGCTTATTTTCTCAACTGTAACAGTCTCAGATTGATCTCTTTTCTCAGTAACTCCCCTCCTCCCGCCACCTGACTAGTTTAAATCCTCCCAGGCAGCTCGAGCAAATCTCCCTGACAGTATATTAGTCCCCTTCTAATTCAGATGCAATCCATCCCCCTTGTACAGGTCACTTGCACCCCAGAAGAGTTTCTGATGATCCAAAAATGTGAATCCTTCTCCCATACACCAGCTGTTCATCTACGCACCCATCTGCTCTATTTGCCTATTCCTACACTTACCAGCTCGAAGCACCGGGAGTAATCCAAATCCTTCTATCCTTGAAGGCCTTCTTATTTAAAATCCTGCCAAACTCTCTATATTCTCCCTTCAGCATCTCATCCTTTTCCCTTCCTATTTCGTTAATTCCAATATCTACAATGACCTCCTGCTGGTACCTCTCCCCTTTGAGAATACTCTGCACCCTCTCTAAGATATCCTTGATCCTGGCACCAAGGAGACAACACACTATTCAGAATTTTTGCTGCTGGCCGTAGAAACATCTATCTGTGCCTTTGACTAGACAGCCCTCTAACACAACCGATCGCTTGGTACCCCTCATTACGGTAGAGCCTGTCTTGATACCAGAAACTTGCCTGTTCGTGCTACATTCCCCTGAGAATCCATCATGCCCTACATTTTCCAAAACAGCATACTTGTTTGAAATGGGGATAGCCACAGAAGTCTTTTGCATGAACTGCCTACCTCTCTTACATTTCTTGGAGTTAACCAATCGATCTGCCTCTGTCTGCAGCTTTGGTCCCTTCCGAGAATTGCCATCAATCAAGGCCCCTTATTCTTGCAAATTCCTCATTGCCTTGAACTTTTGCTCCAACTGATCCATTTGATCTGACAGGATTTGCAAACAATGAGATTTATTGCAGATAGAATCCTCAGTAATCTGTAAATTCTCTCAAAACTCCCACAGCTGACAAATGAGCATATTACTCTACTTAAGGCCGTTTTTGTGTCTTCCAATCTCCAGACCAAGAAAATAGCACTATCTCATTTCTCTACAAAACACTGCTCAAAGCTAACTTAATTATTACGGATTACATTTTTAAAATTTAATCAAGAGCTCGATCCCAATAAAAACATGTACTCACTACCTGCATCCATGAACACCAACTGGCAACGAAACGACACGACCAGCAATCCCTAGTAGCCATACACTCAGATGACAAACAACATGAATTCGCTTGGGACACCACTATTATACGGCAGTCCAAACCGAGAACAGCTAGGGAATTCCTAGAGGCATGGCACTCATCCACAAATTCTATCAACAGACACATCGACTAGACCCTATATATCGGCGACTGCAGCGAACAGCAACTGACAACCGGAAGCGGCAGATTCAAACCAGTATAAATGTCGGAGGAATCAGCACAGAAGCGCTTTACAGGAGGCTCCCAAGCACTGAGGATGTCACCTAGAAAGGGGATGAAACGTTTGCAACCAAAACTCCCAGCTCGGCGAACAGAACCACAACAACGAGCACCTGAGCTACAAATCTTCTCACAAACTTCTCAGCTTTTTATGTTTCACTATTCAGTCCCCTGATTTATTTTCTCTTGGCCTGGTATTGCATTTTGTTTTAGTAACTATATTTATACTGTCTTTGTTTTTTGTTCAACACTCAAACATTCATTCATTTTGTATTCATTTCATTGATCTTTGTTGTTATTTTATTTCATATTCCAGCCAATCTTCTGAGCGACAGTTGAGCAATTACATTATCTTACTATAATTCTGAGCGACAGTGGAACAATTATGTGATCTTACTATAATTCTGTTGTTCAATTATAAACAAACCTCAAGATCTGTCAAATGAAATAGTATCGCCATATGAGTCCTTTAACTGAGGGTGCAGAAAGTGCTATCACAATGCACATGACCCCCATCTTAATGTTTATCACGGTGATATCAAACATCACAATACATGTGTCAACTCATAAACTGGAGGCACGTGGCTACATGATCAGTTGAAATGATGGAAATTGAGCTACACCATCATGATTACGAAGTGAGTCTTCTTTCTAGGAGTGAATGTGATCTACTGGAAGATCTGAAGAAACTCTTTGAAGAGAGGTTGAAGAATATTGTCATCATCAACAAATAGATTCAGCGAAGATCGACAGTGAACGGTTTGTCATGGCCTTTTTCAATTCATGTGCCTGCAGTCTTATTGAAGTCTATCAGTTAACTGTTTTTTTTAGATTAGTCAAATGTAAGCTAAAATTCACAAAGTCATGATGGTTCATATTTCACGATATTGGAAAAAGAGATGAACATATATCAGAAGTGTGCTCATCATGTCTATTTGTACACACAGACGAGGCGTCCTTCCTCCAGGTGCTCATCCTCCAGCATCCCCCACCTCCATTCAAGGCCCCAAAGGAGCCTTCCACATCCATCAAACTGCACTGGGACTTCCACACATGTCATTTATTGTGTCTGTTGCTCCCAATGTTATCTACTCTACATTGAAGAGTCTGGACCCCTTCTTGCAGAGCACCTCAAAGAACATCTCCGGTACACCCGCACCAATCAACCCCACCACCCCGTGGCTGAACACTTCAACTCCCCCTCCCATTCTGCCAAAGACGTGCAGGTTCTGGACATCCTCCTTCCCCACTTCTTCACCACTCGATGCCTGGAGGAAGACACCTTCTTTTCTGCCTCAGGACCCATCAATCCAATGGCATACAGGTGGATTTCACCAATTTCCATATTTCCCCTCCACTGACCTGACACCAGTTCCAACCTTCCAGCTGAGCACTGTCCTCATGACCTGTTTCACCTTACAATCTTCCTTCCCACTATCCACACCACCCTCCTCTCTGACCTGTCACCTTTACCACCACCTCCATCCATCTATTGCACTCTCAGCTACCTCCCTCCACAGCCCCAAACCCATCCATTTATCTCTCCATCCCCGAGGCTCCCAGCCCCATTCCTGATGAAGAGCTTTTGCCCAAATCATTGATTTTCCTGCTCTCGGAGGCTGCCTGAGCAGCTGTTCTTTTCCCGCACTACTCTAATCTTGACTCTAACCTCCAGCATCTGCAGTACCCACTTCCACCTCACAAACTTAGACACACATCTTCACTGAAAATGGAGTTGTTGAGAGATGGAATTGTTGTATTTATTGACATGTGTTGACCTTCCATATTTTTCTTCTTAGATAGTTGGATTCGTGAAACTTGATTTGCAATAGTTAATCAGTTCTCTCTCAGGTCCTTCCTTTGATTCCCTGAGTGGCCATCATGAAGGAACTGTGACCAATAGCAACATCATCACGAGCAATAAAAGAGACAGAATGCTGCCCACAATGAATGGTATGTCTCAATATGGTTATCCTGTATTCTAAGTTATACATGTCAAAACAAGCAATATAATCAATATCGTGCTCCCAGTAACATTGATGAAGAATTGAGTGGTCTAATTTACACTGTTGTTGCAACATTTACAATTTTATAGAATCTACTTACTTGATGGTTGGACAACTCGACTCTCAGATACGTAGCTATTGCCCTGCAACCAACCAGCCATCTGCTTTGTCCTTAAAAGTCGTGGCCTTTTCCTCTTCAGTAATTGTATTCAACCAGATAGCATCATTGCTGGCTGTGCTGTAGTATGGACACTATTTGGTTCAAGGGTGGAAATTAAGAGTAGAATTCCCATGTTCCAGGACGATATTTATTCCACATCATTGGCTCCTTCCTCGCCCAAAATCAAGGAGTGATTGGAATGTTCAAAACATTCGCTAGCAAGGTTTGGGGCTTGGAAAACGACAACATTCCCATCACAAATTGGAAACCTGTTTTTATACCGTAGCCATTCTGTCATTGTGACTTAAATGAACCCAGCAGTGTTAGCACAAACCTTCCATTAAGATGTCCTTAAACTGACTGAGGGAAACCATAACAACAGCAAGGAAGCTTCACTCTCACAATGAGTATCCCTGTAAGATTAGGTATCCCAGCAGGATTGCAAGGTGGGGACTTGTAGCTGCACAGTTTCATTCACAGGATGAGAATTGCACTGACCTTCATTTTCTCGGGTTCTTTAGGACTGAGTGCAGACAGAGAACAGAGAGAACAGAGATGCTGCTAACAAGTTGACAGCCAGAACTTTGCTGTTTCAAAGGTTTGTCTGAAACATTTGGAGCTCTGTGACCCTTATTTTGGAAAACACTGTTTGCTGTTAGTTTGACTTTTAAAGTTGAAGAAGTGAGCAGAAATGAATAAATGTCATGAACCCAACAATCATCAGCTGCTTGGTCTATGATCCCTCCCTTCATTATAAGGTTTGATGTGATTATATTCCCTGATAATTGCAAAATGTTTAGCACCATTTGTGAATCCTGAGACACTTAAATGCAGTCCATGTCCAAGTGCAGCAAGACCTGGACAATATGCGTGTTTGGGCTAACAAGTGGCAAGTAAAATTCTTGCAATCAGTGTCAGGCAATGAGTTTTTTCAACAAGAGAAAATCTGATCATCTCCCTTTGGCATCGCGAAACCCCTCCATTTACCAGAAACTGAACTGTGCAAGACCATTTGTACTTATTGCAATTCAATATTAGCAGTGTCCGAATTTCGTATTCTGCCACAGGGATAAAGCAGTTGTCAGGAGAAGCGACAAAAATGATGCTTCATCACAACATCTCGGCTTCTCATGAGAAAGAAAACACCAAAGGCAAGTGAATCTAATTGGGAGAGTACTTCTCAAGCAAAGTAAAAATCAATCCATGATCGAGTATTGTAATTGAAGGTCCCATGTCATGTGTGCGCTCCATCCATTTCTCAGGGTCAGCAGTACATCATTTAATTTAGGTTTTAGTTGATGATTAACAAGCACTCTTCTGCAGAACTTTGTAAATGACTAAGGACATGGAATACTTCAGCAAGGAGCATTCCAACTTTCAAGAGATGTTTGGAGAAATATTTGATGTTGTGAAACTTGTTGATCAGATTGTCGGAGGTTTCCATTAGGTTTTCCTGAGGATTTGCTTTTGGTATCAGTTGTGTTTGGCCACTGAAGTAATGGATGTAGTCATTGCTAACACTGCCAGAATTTATTCTGATATTTATGTTTATTGACAGAAGGAATGACATTATTTTCTCTCGATGTGTGACCATTTGCATTCTTCCCTGACTGGTTTGTTAGTTTGGCTGCTTCCTCACACTCTTTGTGATTAACATATCATTATAATCCTTTAGTTCACACAGCAGGAGTCCAGCACCGGGTCAAAAACCTGACCGGGCTGCCTTCCCTGTTCCCAGTTGCTATACTTGCTGAATCCTCCGGGATCAGTGTACAGGTCACTCATTCTAACCACCCGACAGCATCAAATCCCATCCAGATGCTGCAGGTGCCAACAATGACCTCCCGTGAACCTCAGGAGAAACCCTTCCTGTAACAGATCCATCATGTTGGCCCGCTCAGCCTCTCTGATTAAGTGGCAACATGTCAACAAGATCCTGACACTGTAGCTGAGTTAAAGAGCCACTGTTAAATGTGGGACTGAATCAAACATATTCCCGACGTCCTCCAGCCCACACCGTGTTGGAGAAAGTGAGGACTGCAGGTGATGGAGATCAGAGTTAAAACCTTTAGTGCTGGAAAAGCACAGCCGGTCAGGCAGCATCCAAGGAGCGTGAAGTCAACATAAGCTCTTCATCAGGAATGTTGGTTGGGGGGAAGCAAGGGGGCTGAGAGATAAATCAGAGGAGTGGGGTGAGTGTAGGGAGGAAGATAGCTAGGAACGCGTTGGGGATGAAGGTGGGGGGTCATGGTGGGAGGTCAGAGCGGAAGGTGGAAGTGGATGGGCGGGAAAGCGGGTGGTTAGATAGGGATGTGTCCACCTGGGTTGCCGGGTTTGACTCTTGGATGATGGGATAAGGTGCAGTTAGGGAAATGAGGAAACTGATGAAATTGACATTGATTCGATGTGGTTGCAAGGTTCCACGGTAGATGATGAGATGAAATGAGGCTTCCAATACCTCATTTCTTCCTGTCCCGTTAACCCAAACAATACCCTTCCACTGTCGCAATGCATTTGAGGAACCACCCAGGCCCCACATCCTCCATAATTTTTGGTTCCACGGCTCTCAGTGCCTCATCTTCATCATGGACGACCAGTACCTGTCCACATCCATCTGCCATGATGAAGGCCTTCAAGCCCTGCATTACCTCTTCTCCCACCGACATACCCACAACTCTTCCAATCTCACGATAAATTCAGGACACCAACCATTAAATCGTCTCCCGCCATTGTACTTTGGAACCTCAGCCTCCAATGCCTCATCTTCACCATGGATGTCCAGTCCCTGTACACATCCATCCACCATGAGGATAGCCTCCAAGCCCTACGTTTCTTCCTCTCCAGCCAATCCAACCAGGACGCTTCCACCAACACACTTGTTCACTTGGCTGAAGTGGTCCTCACCTTCAATTTCTCCTTCGAATCCTCCCACTTCCTTCAGACCAAAGGGGTGACTATTGGTATTCACATGGGCTCCAGCTATACCTGCCATTTCATTGGGTACATGGAATAGTCCATCTTCTGTAGTTACACCAACACCATTCCTCACCTCTTTATATGCTACATTGATGACGGAGAGGTTGAACACCTTCCATCCTGACCGGAAACATCTCAGACACCTCCCTCCCCTTCCTGACATCTCCATCTCAATTTTCAGTGACCAATTCAACACAGACTTCTACTTCAAATACACGGACTCCCACAGCTACCTGGACTATACCTCCTCCCAACCCCACACCTACAAAAATCTCAACCCCTTTCTCCCAATTCCTTTGCCTCCACTGCATCTGCTCCGAGGATGAGAAATTCCATTCCAGAACATCCCAGATGGCCTCCGACCTCAAGTGCCACAGCTTCGCCTCTGATGTGGTCAACAATGACCTTCTGGGCATCTCCTCTATGTCCGGCACTTCCATCCATGAACCCCACCCCTCCAAATGCAATAAGGACAGTCTTACGACAGGGCATGAACCCGTCTGCTCATGAAACCAACCTCACAGAAAAGCTCACCTTGCCTCGGAATCTGTTAAAATGTGAGTGATGGTGAATGACTGAAATTCCACTATGTCAAGAAACAATAACTCTAAAATGAAGATTTAACAACACCTCCTTACATCCCAAAACCTCCTTTTACTTCAATGTTTATGATCTACCTCCCCATCTATAAAAAATATACTGATCCAACAAAAGGCCCTATTAAATTTACAAGAAAATGCGTTTCAAAACCAGACAGTGGTGCCGATCCTCCTCCGATTGTAGATCTCCCTGGGTCATCTTCCATCTTCTGCTGCACAGAGTTTTCATATGAAAAGTAAGCGACCATTTAGAGGTTGTTTTGAATAGCAGTCTGTCAGTGACAGAAGGTGTTATTTTTCTGGATCACTATCCCAAATGACAACGTTTTGAATTTGTCACAACAGTAAAATTGAAATTTGATTGGTCTTTAGTATCTTGGGGCATAATTTAAACTGATTGGTCAAATTCAAACCGCTGCAAAAACAATTCAGTTATCTAAGTTACAGTCAAAGTGATACATCTTTATATTTTCCAGCACACATGGCGACATGACAGAAGTTTGCTAGCTTTCACTCTCTTCAAGTTACAGTGCCTGCCTACAAATTCATAACATTAGAGCTCCCCCACCCCGCCATCCCCAGTCCTCACCTTCCACGATCCCAATCTTCAGATAGAAGGTGTCATCTTCCACCATTTTCATCACTGACATTCAGACCCCACCACCAATGATATATTTCCCTCCCAATCCCTTTCAACATTCCGCAGAGATCATTCCCTCTGTGACTCTCATTCGGCCCACACCCACTACCAACACTACCCACTCCCAGCACCTTCCATTCCCTTGCACCTGCACCTACACCTACACAGGGACACAGGACGACAACTCACAGATCGTTTGAGAGAACATCTCAGACACATGCACCACCCTGTGGCCGACCACTTCAAATACTTCAAATCCCCCCCCTACTCTGTCAAGGACTTGCCTCCTTCACCGACAATTCACAGTCACCCAAGGACAGGGAGATACTATTGTGAAAAAGGATATGGAAGAAATAGGCCGAAGGGACATTGTTGGTGACAACTTCCAAAATGTCCATATTACAGAGGATGTCTTTGGATGTATAAAGGTGGATAAATCCACAAGACTTGATCAGGTGTAAACTAGAACTCTGTGGGAAGCTAGAGAAGTGTTTGCAGGGTCTCTTGCTGAGATATTTGTACCATCACAGGTGAGGTGCCTGAAAACTGGAGATTGGCAAATGTGGTGCCACTGATTTAGAAGGGTGGTAAGGACCAGCCAGGGAAGTATAGACCAGTGAGCCTGACGTTGGTGGTGGGCAAGTTGTTGGAGGGAATCACGAAGGACAGTGTGTGCATGTATTTAGAAAGGCAAGGACTGATTAGGGATAGTCAACATGGCTTTGTGTGTGGGAAATCATGTCTCACAAACTTGATTTATTTTTTTGAGGAAGTGACAAAGAGGATTTATGAGGGCAGAGCAGTATATGTGATCTATATGGGCTTCAGTAAGGCGTTCGACATGGTTCCCCATGGGAAACTGATTAGTTAGGTTAGATCTCACGGAATACAGGGAGAAATAGCCATTTGGATACAGAAAAGACTAAAAGGTAGAAGACAGAGACTGGTGGTGGAGGGTTGTTTTTCAGACTGGAGGCCTGTGACCAGTGGAGTGCAACAAGGATCGGTGCTGGGTCCTTTAATTTTGTCATTTACATAAATGATTTGCATGCGAATATAAGAGGCACAGTGAGTAAGTTTGCAGATGATCCCAAAATTGGAGGTGAAGTGGACATGAAGAGGGTTACCTCAGATTACAACAGGATCTCGACCAGATGGGCCAATGGGCTGAGAAGTGGCAGATAGATTTTAATGCAAATAAATGTGAGGGGCTTCATTTTGGGAAAGTCAATCTTAGCAGGACTTATACACTTCATGGTTACATCTCAGGGAGTGTTGCTGAACAAAAAACCTTGGAGTGCAGGTTCATTGCTCCTTGAAAGTCGAGTTGCAGATAGGATAGCGAAGAAGGCATTTGTTATGCTTTCCTTTATTGGTCAGAGTATCAAATACAGGAGTTAGGAGGTCATGTTGCAGCTGTAGAGAGGCTTGGTTAGGCCACTGTTGGAATATTGCGTGCCATTCTGATCTCCTTCCTATCGGAAAGATGTTGTGAATCTTAAAAAGGTTCTGAAAAGATTTACACGGATGTTGCCTGGATTGGAAGAATTGAGTTTTAAGGTGAGGCTGAACAGGCTGGGGCTGTTTTCCCTGGAACTTCAGAGGGTGAGGGGTGATCTTAAAGAGATTTACAAAATTATGAGGGTTATGGATATGGGAAATAGGCAAAATCTTTTCCGTGGGGTCGGGGAATCCAGAACTAGAGGGCGTAGTTTTGGGGTGAGAGGGGCAATATATAAAAGAGAACTACAGGGCAATTTTTTGACAGAGAGGGTGGTACGTGTTTGGAATGAGCTGCCAGAGAAAGTGTTCGAGGTTGGTACAATTGCATCATTTCACAGACATTTGGATGGATATATAAATAGGAAGCATTTGGAGGGATATCTGCCAGCTGAGTGATGACAGGTGGGACTAGATTGGTTTGGGATATGTGGTCAGCATGGACTGCTTGGACTGAAGGGTCTGTTTCCATGCTGCACATCTCTATGACTCTATGATTATAACTGGAGAAAGAAAGATTCATCATCTGCCATCGGATCCACCAACCAAATGACATCAACATCGAACCTCACTAATTTCCAAATCTCACCTCGGAATCTTATCCCAGACCCAACCCTCCGACTTAGCAGTGCCCTCTTGAATCATCGTATCTTTCCATCTTCCTTTTTGCTCGTCTGCTCCACCTTCAGCCTGACCCACCACCATCGCCCTTCACCTTCATCAACCTGTCGCATTCCTAGCTACCATCCTCCAGCCCCACCCTTCCTCTCAATTATCTCTCAGCTCCTTTAAGGCCCGCCTCACGTTCCTGATGAAGGGCTTATGTCCGAAACATCGACTCCCCTGCTCCTTGGATGCTGTGCTTTTCCAGCACCACACTTTTTGACTCTTCATCATGTTTGAGCTTATGGTCCTGCAGGGTCATTCCTTCCTCACTATGGCCCCTCCTCAGATCTTATCTATGAGGAGTTTCTCGAACACCAGGCGATGGGTATGCCTTGTTCGTTTGATTCTGTCAGCATCTACCTTGATTACTCTGTGGAACAGCGTTCCCCATTTAGGCACAAGTGTCCGGTATTTGTGAAGAGTGTTGGTTGGATTGGGTGTCTTTGTTGAGGCCATTTCCAAAGTCCAGGTCAACACTGAGCAAATACTGTAGCTTTTGTTATGAAGCAATTTTGAGACAAAGTTGCTTGTTGATATTTTAGAGTGATCCAGAGTAACACACAAAAGATCAGGTTCACTCAGAATATCAGGTTCCTTTCCCTCAGGTTCCTCTCCAAGCTCACCATCCATTTCACTGGCTCTGAGACTCTCTGTCTTGCAGCACAGTGGTTGGACCTCCACAAATGAACTGCAGCAGTTCAAAAGGCAGCTAACTCCCGTTAATTATGGATGGATTATAAATGCTGATTTAGCCAGAGAAGCCCTTATTCCCAGAATGAATGTTTAAAAAAAGTGAATCCATTGTGACACTTGCATAATCCCCAGAATCTTTTGAATTCACCTCTTTTGAATTTGGGCACAATCCTCAGGATTATAAATTCCAGAATGTAACAAACCCCTGTGCTATTATACCTGAGAATAATGCAAGTGAATCAGACCCAGTAAATTAAAGGATGTTACAGCTGACTGCTTTAAAAGAGAAATATTCAAACAGATTTTGTTCAATCTGTGATGACACAGAAATGGGAACTTTGGACAACACATCAGGAGCTTTGCCCTCACCAATGAATGTTTGAAAAGAAGCTCCTGGTACTGACCTGGACACTGATCCTGGAAACCCAATATTTAAATGGTGGCTGCAATGTAGGAGTGAAAAAGCAATTCCCTTGGAATGCATGACCCGACTTGGACGAGGTGGATCTCCTGAATTACAGGAATTCTGAAGAGCATCAGAGAGGATTTCTAAATAAAGGTTTTCTTCAAAGCTAATCTTGGTCTTTTACATTTTTATTTTAACTCTAGTCGGAATGTAACAATGTACGTATATTACTACACAAGTATCTGGGACTGGCTGGATGGACAAACTGGAAGATTGTTTTACTTTTTTAAATATTTTCTAATAAT
Source organism: Hemiscyllium ocellatum (assembly GCF_020745735.1). Classification (NCBI taxonomy): domain Eukaryota; kingdom Metazoa; phylum Chordata; class Chondrichthyes; order Orectolobiformes; family Hemiscylliidae; genus Hemiscyllium; species Hemiscyllium ocellatum. The sequence continues at coordinate 92,360,190 of NC_083401.1, forward strand.
TGATTTGAATGCATCAAATGTTCGTGGTTTACCATCTAAAAATAAACATTTAAAGAAATTAACTCTGCGTATGTAACGAACAAGTGTAACAGGGAGAAAGTGGAGATTGGGTTTGGGACAGTTATCAGCCATGATTGAGTGGCAGAGTTTACTTGATGAGCTGAATGGACTATTTCCTGCTCTGATGACCAATGGTTTTATGGATATGGTAGTGAGAAAGTCTGGAGCCTTAAACCTTATCCTTAAACATTTAGATGACAATGTAGTGTTGAATTATAGATGCCATTTGCTGCACACTGGGAAATAGAGAAGCAAGGAGGATAAGACAATTGAGAATATTTGTCTGAACATCAGTGAATCTGTATCACCAGGACATCAAGTGATAACATTCACGCCTGCTCCCTTGTGAAATTAATAACAGCGTTTGATTCCGATCTCGAAATGAAACTTTGTATAAAATAATTTCCCTCGTGAATTATTCTCCTCCACTGTTATATTGTTACAGTGATGCTATTGGTAAATAAAGGGGATGATTAAAATTAGACTAAACTGTAAGAGGATTTTTTATTCCAGACTACCAAAGAGTACAATATCAGGGACGAAACAAGAGATGCTTACAGATTGAATTGACAAGGGATTCCCTGGGCTGTCTCTAATCTGTACTTTAACAATGAACCCCTATCCTCAGTGCTGCCTGTGCTGCTAATCCCCTCAGTCCGATTCAACTTCCCTGTCAATTGGCAATTATCAAATGTCCTGCTCACTCCTCTGATGTCACTAATGATGCGGCCGGGAGAAAGCAGCTTTTGAGCAAAAAGGCGTGGCGCCTCAAATGACCTAATAGGAAACCAGAACTGCAGGTAGTATTCCATCTGTGGCCAACCAATGTTTTCTAAAGTTGTTAGATGACTTCCTTGCTTCTATATTTAATGCCTCAGCTTATGAAGGCAACATCCCATATGTCTTCTTCACGATCCTGTCTGCTTCTGCTGACACTTTCAGCGATTTAGGGACTTGTAATCAAAATCGTTTTGATCCTCATCAGGTCATGTAATTTGTCCTCGTCAAGAAGGGCAATGCTAGACATAATCTAAGGGAATGTATCTGGGACAATGGTTAATGTAGCAGTGGGCAAGCGTTGTATGCAGACTGACCATAACTCTGGAGGTGTCAATGTCATTATGGAAAGTGTTCAGTGTGGTGCAGAAGTTGTGTCTAAATTGGGGGAAGGCCTAGTTCAGTAGCAGTCGTCAATTAGATCTGGCAAACATCAACTGGAATCAGTTATTGCAGTTACGTCTACATTTGGAAAGTGGGAATCTTTTAAAAGTAGATAAACATATAAAAACAAATGATTGTGTATATCCTTCGCTTATTAGAACACTCAAAATGTACTCACTTGCACTTATCCAGGTTAAATGCCATCAGTCATTGCTCTACCAATTTACCATCTGATAAATGTTAGATTCATAGAGTCATACAGACATACAGCATGGAAACAGAACTTTCGGTCAAACCTGTCCATGCTGACCAGAGACCACTCTCCTCATTATCAACAGTAATTCAAAATTTCATGCTATGCGCACACTGACTAATGTGAAGATACTGTGCCTTTAAGAGAGATTTGCTCTGTGCTATTTCTCTCATCATGATAAGGAGGTGTTACCACTGATGATGGACGAACTGCTTCAGTCGCAACAAATAAACAGTTTTGAGTTCCAAGAGTATTTTTCCATAAATTAGCCAAAAGCTCCATGAATGAGTGGATGTCTGGCTCAGATATTCCCCGGGGATTTTGCTTTGTCTACATTTGGGGTTTGGAGTTGGCTGTTGAAGTTGATAGATACAACTTTGTCTCTCTCTCTCTCTCTCTCTCTCTCTCTCTCTCTCTCTCCCACTCTCTGCTGCATAAAAACTTTGAGTTCTCTCACTGCTGCTCGAGTGTTTCTTTTGGTGTTTCTATCTCCTGGACTGGAACAGAGATTGCAAGCGAGAAAAACCTGTTTTGCTGAATTTGTCAGTGACATGTGTGTGCTTATAGGATCTTGTTACATTGAAAGAGTTGATGATTAGGAGTTAAATAATGTAATATCTTATTAAGTATTTTAACAGAGTTAAAGTTAAACCAATTTCTTTTCTCTGTATTTTCACTGTATTGTAAGAATAAATTGTGTTTTGCTTAAAGCCTTGTCATGGACCAATTGAATCACATCAGGAACACAGCACTTTACACTTGTCTCTGAATAAAATAAATGAGTTCGGGTCTGGGCTGTATATTTTGTGGGGGTTTGGTCAGCTCCATAACACTAATTATTCCTTGTCCTTTCACATCCATGTCATTAATGTGCAGAGCAAAGAGGAATGGTCACTGCATCCTCCCCTCATCAATCTGTTTAATGACCATTTCCAAATACTCAATTAAATTAGTCAGACAGGATCACTCTGCAATCTATCCATGCCTGTTATTCCTTGATTTATCGCTGCCTTACCAAATATTGATTAATCCTGTCCCTTAGAATTTTTAAAAAATGTTTTACCGAACATTGACGTCAGCCGACTGGACTCTAATGACCTTTCCGATGTCTGCTGCCTTTCTTGAACAAAGGAACCCCATTAATTATCCTCCAGTCATCTGGCACTTCACCTGTGCCCAGAGTCGTAGATTCAGAGAGTTATAGAGATGTACAGCACGGAAACAGACCCTTCGATTCAACGCTTCCATGTCGACCAGATATCCCAACTGAATCGAATCCCATTTGTAGGCATTTGGCCCATATCCCTTTAAACCCTTCCTAATCATGTATGCATCCAGACGCCTTTTAAATAATGCAGTTGTCCCAGCATGCACCACTTCATCAGATAGCTCCTTCCATAGACGCATCACTCTCTGCGTGAAAAAGTTGCTCCTTAGGTCCCTTTTTTATCTTTCCCCTTACACCCTAAATATACGCCCTCTAGTTCTAGACTCCCCCGCCACGTGGAAAAGACCTTGTCCATTTACGCTATCCAAGCCCTTCATGAAGTTCCAAACCGCTTTAAGGTCAGTCCTCAGCCTCTGATGCTCCAGAGAAACTCGCCCCAGCGTATACAGCTTTTCCATTTAGCACATATCCTCCAATCCTGGCCACATCCTTGTCAATCTTTTTGGAACTGTTTCATGGTTCACTACATCCTTCTGAGAGGAAGCAGACCGGAATTGCACACAATATTCCCAAAGTGGCCCCACCAATGTCCTGTACATCGACAACATTACCTCCTAACTCCAATACTCAATGCTCTGACCAACAAGGGAAAGATACATAGAACATAGAACATAGAACAATACTGCACAGAACAGGCCCTTCGGCCCACGATGTTGTGCCGAACATCTATCCTAGATTAAGCACCCATCCATGTACCTATCCAATTGCCTCTTAAAGTTCGCCAATGATTCTGACTCTACCACTCCCATGGGCAGCGCATTCCATGCCCCCACCACTCTCTGGGTAAACAATCCACCCCTGACATCTCCCCTATACCTTCCACCCTTCACCTTAAATTTATGTCCCCTTGTAACACTCTGTTGTACCCGGGGAAAACGTTTCTGACTCTCTACTCTATCTATTCCTCTGATCATCTTATTAACCTCTATCAAGTCACCCCTCATCCTTCACCGTTCCAACGAGAAAAGGCCGAGAACTCTCAACCTATCCTCGTACGACCTATTCTCCATTCCAGCCAACATCCTGGTAAATCTTCTCTGCACCCTCTCCAAAGCTTCCACATCTTTCCTAAAGTGAGGCGACCAGAACTGCACACAGTACTCCAAATGTGGCCTAACCAAAGTCCTGTACAGCTGCAATATCACTTCACGACTCTTGAATTCAATCCCTCTGCTAATGAAGGCTAATACACCATAGGCCTTCTTACAAGCTCTATCCACCTGAGTGGCAACTTTCAAAGATCTATGTACATAGACCCCAAGATCCCTCTGTTCCTCCACCTGACTAAGAACCCTACCGTTAACCGTGTATTCCGCATTCTTATTTGTTCTTCCAAAATGGACAACCTCACACTTGGCAGGGTTGAACTCCATCTGCCACTCCTCAGCCCAGCTCTGCATCATATCTAAGTCCCTTTGCAGCCGACAACAGCCCTCCTCACTGTCCTCAACTCCACCAATCTTCGTATCATCTGCAAATTTACTGACCCACCCTTCGACTCCCTCATACCAAACGCCTTCTTCATTATCTTATCGACCTGTCACTCAGCTTTCAAGGACTGATAAATCTGCACTCCAAGGCTTCTTTGTTCAGCAACATTCTGGAAGGACATTATAGTCCTGCGAAGATTTTCCTTTCCAAAATGTATTACTTCATATTTATCTAAATTAGACTCAATCTGCCACTCCTCAGCCCATTGGACCATCTGATCTAGATCCCATTGAGATCTGAGATAACCTTCTTTGATTTCAACTACACTTCCAATTTGGGTGTCATCTACAAACTTACTAACTATACCTCCCATGGTCAAATCCAAATCATTGAAAGAAATAACGTAAAGTCGTGGCTCCATAACCGATTCTTAAAGCACTGGTCCCAGGCCTCCAGTCTGAGAAATAACCCACCATCACCACACTCTGTTTTCTAACTTTGAGCCTGTTCTGTATCCAAATGGCCAGCTCGCCCTTTACTCCATGAGACCAAACCTTGCTCAATTGTCTCCCATGAGGAACCTTTTTGAACGCCTTACTGAAGTCCACAAAGATCATGTCCACCATGCTGCCCTCACCAATCCTCTTTGATACTTTTTCAAAAAACACAATCAGATTAATGAGATAAGATTTCCCATGCACAAAGCCATGTTGACTATCCCGAATCAGACCTTGCCTTTCCAAAGTCATGTAAATCCTGTCCCTCGGAATTCCCTCCAACAACTTGCTAACTACTGATATCTGTAGTTCCCTGGCTTGTCCTTACAACCTTTCTGAAATAATGGCACCACATCAGCCAACCTCCACTCTTCTGGCACATAACCTGTGACTAACAATGATACAAATATCTCAGCAAGGGGCCCAGCAATCACTTCCCTAGCTTCCCAGAGTGTTCGAGGGGATACCTGATCAGGTCCTGGGGCTTTATTCACCTTTTTGTATTTCAAGACATCCAACACTTCCTCCCCTTTTTTAAGATGGACATTTTTCAAGAATTCACCATCTATTTCCTCACATTGTATATCCTCCATGGTTCTTCACAGTAAATACCGATGCAAAGTATTTCTTTACTATCTCCCCCATCTCCTGCAGCTCAATGACTGCCTTGCTGATCTTTGACAAGCAATATTCGACTCCTAGTTACTCTTTTGTCCTCAATGAATTTGTAAAAGCCCTTTGGATTCTCTTTGGCCCTATTTGCCAAACTATCTCATGTATCCATTTCGCTCTTCTGATTTTCCTCCAAAGTAAACTCCTACTGCCTTTATACTCTTCTAAAGATTCTCTCAATCTGTCATGTCGAGACCTGGCATATGCTTATTTCCTTTTCTTATTTTTTATAAATATATTTATTAACAATATTTTTAACTTTACGAACATATAAAATTATTGAAAAATACAATCAATAACAAACATCAGTATAATAAAAGAAAAATAAACACAAATTACAATACAACTACTATCTACTAACCACTAACCTACCCTACCATCCAAAACAAATCCTAACACTGCACAAAGCATCACCAATAAATAAGTAAATAGCTACAATGACAAAAAAGGAAGCAAAGCAAAAAACCCAACAACAAACACAGAATACAGAACAGTTATGCTCTGCGTGAAGCTCCCAAATAAAACCACGGGAGCATTGTAAACATATATCCGTATTAACTCAGGAGAAACCCCTCCGGGGTCCAAGGCTTGACAAACCGACCCATCCTGGTTAAACAAGTGCCTTGGTTAAGATAACTGACAAATCGACATCCAAATAACTCAAGCAGGGCTGTCATGTTTCTGAAAAATGGTCTGTTGTGTGGTGCACCATGTTTGTTAAAAAGTCCAAGAGAATGTGCTCCATAATTAATTTCTGCCATCCCAGCAAACCCGGCAGGTTCTCAGACACCCAGTCCATCAGAATATTCTTCCGTGCACAGTATGCAAGAATATTAAACAGTTACTTCACATGCCCATCTAAAGGTGGTAAATTCAGTAGACCTAAGAGGAGAGATATCAGTCAACTTTGACATCACCCTCCCGATCTCTCCCACCACAGCACTCCAATAAACATGGAGCCTGTGGCATGTCCAGAAGCAATGGGTAAGAGTACCTACACTTATTTTACATTTGGGGCACACTGAAGATACTCCTTTATTAAACTGCGCCAGACTCTCTAGTGCCAGATGAACCCTGTACAGACCTTTTAACTGAGTAGCGTATGTCCTGTTATTGCGAGCATTCTCCCACATTTTCTCCCACGTTTCAGAGGAGATCTCCACTCCCAGCTCTTGCTCCCACACCTCACATAACCAGTTAATATCCTGGCAGGCCCTGCCACCCAGCAGGCGATAGAGGGCACTAACCGAAAGGGTGCTTGTGGAACGTAGCAACACCCTCTCTGTATCGGGCTTATAGGGCTCAGTGAGAAGGGTAGTCTTCTTCTGGATGAAATCCCTAACTGAGAAAAAAGGAAAAGTTCTCTACTGGCCAACCCATATTTGTTGCTCAGTTGCGCAAAAGGCATCATAACCTCCGCCTGAAACAAGTCTCTCAAACTAGAAACTCCTATCACGCCCATATTTTGAACCTGAGTCCATCATCCCTGGTCGGAACCCTGGCATGCCAATTATAGGCAAAAGTGGCAAAGTCTTGAATAAGCAACCCTCGCTCTGAGTTCAGACCGTAACCTACTCAATCGCAGAACAAGGACAACAAGGAACTAAATTGATACCTCCTGATGTCTGGGAAATCATCTCCTCCCCCTCCTTGAGGCAACTGCAATTTAGTAAGTTTAATGAAGAGCCTCCAATGATGCCAGATAAAGGAACCGATCCATCCCATAAACTTCTGCAGCATGGACCTGGGAAACACTATTGAGAACATCCACATGGGATAGATCAGATCAGGAAGAACATTCATTTTAATGAGAGATATTCAACCCAGCCATGAAATTGGAAGAGCCACCAATCTCTGGAGATCTCAGCTAATATTGTTGAGCAGGTGAGCAAAGTTAGTACAAAATAACAGATCAACCTTGGGTCCAATAAAAATGCCTAGATATCGGAACTCTGTCCGTGACCACTTAAAAGGCAACTTAGGGTCACCTTCATCTTCTGGCACATCCTTAAGGTTTCCCAAAGGGAAAGCCTCTGATTGAGCAAAGTTAGTCTAACATCCTGAAATAGCCCCAAATGAATTGATACATTGTATCAAATGGTGTACGGACATCATCGAGGGTGACAAAAACAGAAGGACATCACTCACATACAAAGTAATCTTGTGTGCCCTCGATCCCATTTTGGGAGCGGGTATGTGGACGTTCTGACAAATGGCCTCTGCCAGCGGCTCTATCACCAACGTGAACAACAACGGTGAGAGGGGACAGCCTTGCCGACGAACCCTACCAATCCTAAAATTCACAGACTTCACCCCGTTGGTGATGACCACCGCCAGAGGGTGGCGATATAAAACCTCACCCACCGAGCAAGGACCCCATCCAACCCAAACTGTTCTAAGATACGGCCATTCCACCCGGTCAAATGCTGTCTCCGCACCGAAGGAAATCACCGAACCCTGAATCGATCGTTGCTGACAAACTTGGACCATATCCAGCCAGCTTCTAATATTATTAAGAGGACCGATGGCCCTCTATGAAGCCTCTCTGGTCCTCTTTAACAATATGGGGCAACATTTTTTCTCATCTCAATGCCTGGATCTTGTACAGAATCTTGAAATCTGAATTTAATAGAGCGATGGGTCTATATGAGGTACAATCCTTAGGTGCCTTCCCCTTCTTAAGAATTAAGGAAATATTCGCTTCTCTCAAAGATGTTGGTCGGCATTCATGCATATAGGAGTGATTGTACACCTCCAACATTGACCCTGACAGAACGCCTATAAACCCCTTATAAAACTCACCCGGGAGACCATCAGGGCAAGGTGATTTCCCACTCTGAAGTTGGTTAGTTGTCCCCTGTATTTCCTGAATTGTCAAAGGAGAATTAAGGAGAGAGGCCTGTACCAAGGTTACCCCTTAGAGTTCCAGGTTTTTAAAAAAGGCCTCCATTTTAGCTTTCCTGTTCTCGTAATCTTCGGACTGATACAATTCAGAGTAAAAGCATCAAAAATTTCTTTAGCATTGTATGTAAGGACCATGGCACAGTCTCTGTGGTAAAGATTGGGGGGCACGCTTTTTCCTCGTAAGGTACGCTAAATACATCCATGGCCGATCCCGATATTCAGAAAGCGTTTGACGAGCAAAAGCAGGTTGTTTGTGTTTTATGTCAGTATTGAGTTCAAGGCAGCCTGGAGGGCCGTGATCCGCTGTAGCGAAGGCTCCGAATAATATGGCTCCTCGGCGGCTTACAATCACGTCTCAAGTAGACGCTGCTGTTACTCGCTCTGTCGTTTCCGTCTAGCCGAGTAGGAAATCGCTAATCACCTTCAAAGGCCTTAGTAGTCTCCCATAGTATAGATGGACTACTAGCCATGCCTGAGTTGATAGTCAGGGATTCCTGAAACTCCTTCAAAACATATTCCACAAATTTCGAATCCTTCAGGACAAAAGCACATTTTTCCTTTGAAAAGGTAAATGACTTCCCTTGATGTTCCAGGTGCACCATTTAATAAGATATGAGCCAAATCCCCTTTCAGAGAGCGTTGAACCCCTCGGAGGTAGAACCCTCCTTACAAAAATGAATGGAAACTCTTCCCCTTGCCCATTGGGGGCACTCAACCAACACACCCCCTCCTTCACAGCTCCTTCAAACCTGGACGGAGCCCCAGATTGAGGTCAAACAAAAAACAGGAAGATGATCCAGAAATCAACTGAAAATCGACAAATCGACAATGAGCACTCCACCCATCCCTGGCTTCATGTCACCGCTACCTGTGACTTAAAGAGAAACAGAACAAACAAAACAAAAGGGGAGACCACAAAATATCCCATCAGAAAATCCAGTTATTTCATAAAAGGATCAACTTATTCCAAGTACTTCTCCCCCTTTACAGAACGGAAATGATGAGAGAGAAAGAAATGAATTAAAAAAGGAAGGGAAATCACGGGGAGAGAAGGAAATGAGAACAAACATTAACCGTACGCTTCAGGCCAGTCCAACTATTTTAAATTGTCTACAAAGTTCTTAACATTATCCACTGATTTTTGACCCCCTTGTACAGCAGTGCATGCGGATCATTTCCCAGTAATCTAGAAGCTTCTATCACTTTTTGCTTCTCCTTATTTGAGTGGAAATGTACTAGAACGGGCAGGGGCACTGCACAGGCCCTGACCTGTGCACTCTAACCCGATAAGCCCTTTCAATCTGCAGCCTGCTGGACTCGATGTGAAGGCCATAGTACTTTGGCAGCCAGCTTTCAAAGAAGCTGACTGGCTGCTCACCTTCCTCACCTTCAGAGAGCACGACCATTCGGAGATGTATTCTCTGAATTTGATTTTCGAGGTCTTCGATACGGTCTCGTATGGCCCGCACGTCTCGTTCCAGCACCTGGATCCAACTGTATGAGGAGTCCATTGCAGCTTCTGAGGCCTGAGTTCAACCCTCCAATTTCTCCAGCCGCTCCCCAAGACCCTGGATCTCCTGCTCATGCTTCTGCAGCATGGACACGATCGGTTGGATCTGGGCATGAATCTCCCCACGGATCTCCTCAATTGCAGCCCCAACGTTCAAGGACAGTCTCTCCATCGCTGCAGCAGATTCCTGTGAGTCTGTCACATCCCTGGTGGGGGAGGGTAAGGGGGGTGTCAGGAGAGTCTGCTGTTGCTGCTGTCTCTGGCATGCCTGGTGCTGCAGGGGAGTGTTCTCCCTGCTGCTGTCTACAGTTCTACAGAATCCCTACCATATTGGCGAGTCCCCCTTTTTTAACTTAATCATACTCTTAATTACTCTCGTCGTCCAGCAGTCCCTGCAGCTAAAAGCCTGTCCTTTCACCCTAACAGAAATATACTGTCTCTGGATTCTCTTTGTCTCATTTCTGAAAGCTTCCCATTTTCCACTTCTCCTTTCACCTACGAACATCTTCTCTCAATTAGCTTTTGAAAGTTTTGCCTCACACCATCAAAATTAGGCTCCCTGCAATTTAGAACTTCAATTGTTAGATCTGCTCGATTCTTTTTGATTCCTATCCTCACTCGCTCAAAGCACTGGGAGTAATCCAGATTCTTCTAGCCTTGAGGACCTCCTTTTTAAATTCCTGCCCAACTCTCTATATTCTCTTTCCAGAATCTCAAACTTTTCCCATCCTATATCATTAGTTACAATGTGTACAATGACCCCCTGCTGGTCCCTCTCCCCTTTGAGAACATTCTGCACCCTCTCTGAGACATCCTTGGTGCCGACACCAGGGAGGCAACGCACCATTCAGATTTTGCGCTGTTGTGCGCAGAAACGTCTTTGATAAACAGTCCCCTAACACAACCGATCGCTTGGTACCCCTCATTACGGTAGAGCCTGTCTTGATATCTGAATCTTGGCTGTTTGTGCTACATTCCCCTGAGAATCCATCAGCTCCTTATTTTACACTATGAACTCCCTGACCCATTTCCTATTGGACTGTTCATGCATTTTGTTTTAGTAACTACACTTTTTATGTCTTTTGCTTTTAGTCAGCTCTCTATTGTACTCAAACGTTCATTCATTTTCCTTTCATTTCATTGTTTTTTATGTTCCATATTCCATCCAATTTCCGAGCATTTGACCACCTTTGCGCAATTATATTCTTTTACGAAAATTCTGTTGTTCAATTATAATGAAAGGTCAAGTGTTGCCAGATGCAATATCATCACCATGTGAGTCATTTAACTGAGGGTGCAGGCTGTACCATCACAATGCATGTGACCCCACCTTAATGTGCATCACGGTGATATCAAACATCACAATAGATGTGTCAACTGATAAACTGGAGGCACTTGGCTTTACGATCAGTTAAAATGATGGAAGCTGAGCTACACCATCATGATTTCTGACTGAGTCATCTTTCGAGGTGTGAATGTGATTCATTGGACAATCTGAAGAGGCTCTTTGAAGAGAGGTTGAAGAATAATGTCATCGTCAACAAATAGATTCCGAGAAGATCGACAGTGAAAGGTTTGTCATGGCCTCTTTCAATTCATGTGCCTGCCGCCTTATTGAAGTCGGTCAGTTAATATTTTTTTTAGATTAGTCAAATGTAAGCTAAAATTCACAAAGTCATGATGACTCACATTTCACTACATTGGAAAAAGAGATTTACGTATATCAGAAGTGTGCTCAACATGTCTTTTGTACAAACAGATGAGACGTTCTTTCTCCCGGCATCCATACCTCCAGCATCACCAACCTCCATCCAAGGCCCCAAAGGAGCCTTCCACATACATCAAATTGCACCTGGACTTCCACACATATCATTTATTGTATCTGTTGCATCCTATGTATTCTACTCTACATTGAAGAGACCTGCCCCCTTTTCACAGCGCACCTCAGAGAACATCTCCGAGAAACCGGCACCTATCAAACCCCACCACCCTGTGGCCAAACATGTCAAATCCCCCTCCCTCTCTGCTAAAGACATGCAAGTCCTGGGCCTCCTCCACCCAAAATCTTCACGACCTGATGCCTGGAAGAAGAACGCCTTATCTTCTGCCTCAGGACCCATCATCCCCATGGCATCCAGGTCGATTTTACCAGGTTCCTTATTTCCCCAACCCCCACCTTTCACCAGTTCAAACCTTCCAGCTCAGCACAGTCCTCATGACTTGTCTCACCTCTCAATCTTCCTTCCCACGATCCACTCCACCCTCCTCTCCGACCTATCACCTTTACCGCCACATCCATATACCTATTGCACTCTCAGCTAACTTCCTCCCCAGCCCCAAACCTACCCATGTATCTTTCCATCCCCGAGGCTCCCAGCCTCATTCCTGATGAAGGGCTGTTGCCCAAAACATTGAATTTCCTGCTCTCGGAGGCTGCCTGATCTGCTGTTCTTTTCCAGGACTACTCTAATCTTGACTGTAACCTCCAGCGTCTGCAGTACCCACTTGCACCTCACAAACTTAGACCCACATCTTCACTGAAAATGGAGTTGTTGAGAGGTGGAATTATTGTATTTATTGACATGTGTAAACCTTCCATATCGTTCTTCACAGGTAGTTGGGTTCCTGAACCTGATTTCTGATAGTTAGTCATCTCTCTCTCAGGTCCTTCCTTTGATTCCCTGAGTGGCCATCATGAAGGAACTGTGCCCAATGGCAACACCATCACGAGAAATATATGAGACAGAAGGCTGCCCTCAATGAACGGTATGTCTCTATATGGTTATCTTGTATTATATGTTCTGCATGTCAAATCAAGCAATATTATCAATATCGTGTTCCCAGTAAGATTGATGCTGAATTGAGTGGTCTGATTAAAGTTGTTGTTGCTACATTTACAATTTTACAGCTTCTGACTAGTTTGAATATTAGCATCTAATTACTTGATGGTCGGACAACTCGACTCTCAGATACGTTGCTGTTGCCCTGCAACAAACCAGCCATCTGCTTTGCCCTTAAAAGTCGTGCCCTTTTCCTCTTCAGTCATTGTACTCAACCAGATAGCATCATTGCTGGCTGTGATGTTGTATGGACACTATTTGTACTAAGGGTGGAAATTAAGAGTAGAATTCCCATGTTCCAGCAAGATGTTTACTCCCCATCGTTGGCTCCCTACTCGCTCAAAATCTAGAAGTGATTGGAATGTTCAAAATATTCGCTAGCAAGGTTCGGGGCTTGGAAAAGGTCAACGTTCCCATCACAAATTGGAAACCTGTTTTTATATCGTAGCCATTCTGTCATTGTGACTTAAATGAACCCAGCAGTGTTAGCCCAAACCTACCATCAAGATGTCCTTAAACTGACTGAGGGAAACCATAACAACAGCAAGGAAGCTTCACTCTCACAATGAGTATCCCTGTAAGATTAGGTGTCTCAGCAGGATTGCAAGGTGGGGACTTGTGGCTTCACAGTTTCATTCACAGGATGAGAATTGCACTGACCCTCATTTTCTTGGATTCTTTAGGACTGAGTGCAGACAGAGAACTGAGGAAACAGAGATGCTGCTAGCAAGTTGACACCTAGAACTTTGCTGTTTCAAAGGTTTGTCTGAAACATTTGGAGCTCTGTGACTCTTGTTTTGGAAAACACTGTTTGCTATGAGTTTTTCTTCTAAGATAGAAGAAGTCAGTAGAATTGAATAAATGTCATGAACCCAACAATCTTCAGCTGCTTGGTCTATGATCCCTCCCTTCATTATGATGTTCGAAGAGATTATGTTCCCTGATGATCGCAAAATGTTTAATCCCATTTGAGACTCCTCAGATACTGAAGTGCAGTCCATGTCCAAGCGCAGCAAGACCTGGACAATATGCATGTTTGGGCTAACAAGTGGCAAGTAAAATTCTTGCAACCGGTGCCAGGCAGTGAGTTTTTTCAACAAGAGAAAATCTGATCATCTCCCTTTGGCATTGCGAAATCCCTCCATTTACCAGAAACTGAACTGTGCAGTACTATTTGTATTTATTGCAATTCAATATTAGCAGTGTCTGAATTTCTTATTCTGCCACAGGTATAAAGTTGTCGCCAGGAGAAGCAAGACAAAATGAAGCTTCATCACAACATCCATGCTTCTCTTGAGAAAGAAAACAACAAATGCAAGTGAATCTAAGAAGGAAAAGAAATCTCAAGCAAAGTAAAAATCAATCCATGATCGAGTATTGTAATTGAAGGTCCCATGTCATGTGTGTGCTCCATCCATTTCTCAGGGTCAGCTGTACATCATTTAATTTAGGTTTTAGTTGATGATTAACAAGCACTCTTCTGCAGAACTTTGTAAATGACTAAGGACATGGAATACTTCAGCAAGGAGCATTCCAACTTTCAAGAGATGTTTGGAGAAATATTTGATGTGTTGAAACTTGTTAGTCAGATTGTCGGAGGTTTCCTTTAGGTTTTCCTCAAGGCTTCCGTCAGTTATCAGTTAGGTTTGGACACTAAAGTAATGGAGGTAGTCATTGTCATCACTGCCAGAATTTATTCTGATATCTATATTTAGTGTTCACTGTAAAATCCCTCATGAGTGTGTGTCAGGAACCAAGGTCTTTCCAAATTCTGACGAGGCTTATATTTACAAAGCAATAATTTGGGCCCAATTCAATGCAATTATCACTGACCAAGAATTCCCTTTGTGAGGAGCAAGGAAATCTCAATCTTGGTTTGGCAGTGGTGCTCAAGGTGTCAGTCCGTGGGGAGGGAGCCAATTGGTTCCCTGAAGAAACTGAAAGCTGAGAATTGCGTTTTGTTACTGTCAGAAGCGATGACATTCCTTGCTGTCAGTGTGTGCGGCCATTTGCATTCTTCCCTGACTGGTTTGTTAGTTTGGCTTCTTCCTCACACTCTTTGTGATTAACCTATCATTATAGTCCTTTAATTCACACAGCAGGAGAAAAAGCACAGGGTCAAAAAACTGACCGGGCTGCCTTCCCTGTTCCCAGCTGCTGTACGTGCTGAATCCTCAGGGTTCAGTGTACAGGTCACTCATTCTAACCACCCGACAGCATCAAATCCCATCCAGATGCTGCAGGTGCCAACAATGACCTCCCGTGAACCTCAGGAGAAACCCTTCCTTTAACAGATACATCATGTTGGCCCTCTCAGCCTCTCTGATTAAGTGGCAACACGTCAACAAGATCCTGACACTGTAGCTGAGTTAAAGAGCCACTGTTAAATCTGGGACTGAATCAAACATATTCCCGACCTCCTCCAGCCCACACAGTGTAGGAGAAAGTGAGGACTGCAGGTGATGGAGATCAGAGTCAAAACCTTTAGTGCTGGAAAAGCACAGCCGGACAGGCAGCATCCAAGGAGCATGAAGTCAACATAAGCTCTTCATCAGGAATGTTGGTTGGGGGGACGCAAGGGGACTGAGAGATAAATCAGAGGGGTGGGGTGAGGGTAGGGGGGAAGGTAGCTAGGAACGCGATGGGGATGAAGGTGGGGGGTCATGGTGGGAGGTCAGAGCGGAGGGTGGCAGCGGATGGGCCGGAAAGAGGGTGGTTAGATAGGGATGTGTTCAACTGGGTTGCCGAGTTGGACTCTTGGATGATGGGATAAGGTGCAGTTAGGGGAAATGAGGAAACTGATGAAATTGACATTGATTCGATGCGGTTGCAGGGTCCCACGGTGGATGATGAGATGTTCTTCCTCCAGGTATCGGGTGGCTAGGATTTGGCAGTGGAGTAGGTCCATGTCCTTGGCTGAGTGGAACGGGGCGTTGAAGTGGTCGGCCACAGGGTGATGGGGTTGTTTAGAGCATGTGTCCTGGTGATTTTTTCTGAAACCTCCGCCGTCACAGGGCATCCAGTCCCTCGACACATCCACCCACGATGACAAAGGTCTCCAAGCCCTCCATTTCATCCTCTCCCATCAACCCATGCCATCCACCTACTCCATGATTTTCAGATCCCGAGAACCCAATGCCTCATCTTCATCACGAACGTACAGTAAGTGTATTCAGCCATCTACATTGATGATGACCTCCAACCCCATACATCACTTCCTCTCCCAACGACACACCCACTACCCTCTCACTGTCACAATTCGCTTGGTACACCACCCACACCCTCCACCTCCTCCATGACTTACGGTTCCCTGACCCCCAATGCCTCATCTACACCATGGACATCCATCTGGTCTCTTTCCACATCCTTCCCCCAATGATGAAAGCTTCCAAGACCTCCTTTTTGTCCTGTCACGTCAACCCAACCAATAACTTCCACTCTCACGTTACATTTGGAGAACCACCCATGCCCTCCACCTCCTCCATGATTTTCAGTTCCCCAGGCCCAATGCCTCATCTTCATTATGGGCATCCAGTCCCTGTACAAATCCATCGGCCATGATGAAGGCTTCCAAACCCTGCATTACTTCCTCTCCCACCGACACACTCAAGACCCTCCTCCTGTCACGATACATTCGGAACAGCTCCCACGGACTACACCTCTTCCATGACTTTCGGTTTCCTGGCCTCCAATGTCTCATCTTCACCATGGATGTCCAGGCCCTCTACACATCCATCCCCCATGAGGATATCGTCCAAGCCCTAAGTTTCATCCTCTCCAGCATACCCAACCAGGACCAAGCCACCAACACACTCATTCAATTGCCTGAAGTGATCCTCACCTTAAATTTCTCTTTCGAATCCTCCCAATTCCTTCAGACCAAAGGGGTGACCATCAGCATTCACATGGGCTCCAGCTATACCTCCCTGTTCATCAGGTACATGGAATAGTCCATCTCCTGTACTTACACCAACACCATTCCCCACCTTTTCCTATCCTACATTGATGAGGAAGTGGTTGGAAACATCTCAGACACCTCTCTCCCTGTCCTAAACATCTCCGTCTCCATTTTCAGTGACCGAATAAATTTGACGTCAGCTTCAAATGCACGGACTCGGACAGCTACCTGGAATATACTTCCTCCCAACCCTATTCCTGAAAAACTCGACCCTTTTCTCCCAATTCCTTTGCCTCCACTGCATCTGCTCCGAGGATGCGAAATTCCACTCCAGAACATCCCAGATGGCCTCCTACCTCAAGTGCCACAACTTCACCTCTGACGTAGTCAACAAAGTCCTCCAGGGCATTTCCTCCACTCTGGCACCTCCATTCTTGAACCCCAACCCCCCAACTGCAATAAGGATAATCTTACGACATGGCACAAACCCTTCTGCTCATGAAACCAAACACACAGAAAAGCTGACCTTGCCTTGGAATCTGTTAAAATGTGTGTGACAGTGAATGACTGAAATTCCACTATGTCAAGAAACAATAACTCTAAAATGAACATTTAACAACACCTACTACAACCCGAAGCCTCCTTTTTCTTAAATGTTTGTGATCTACCTCCCCATCTATAAAAAATATCCTGATCCAACAAAGACCATATTAAATTTACAACAAATCAAGTTTCAAAACCAGAGCGCGGTGACAATCCTCTTCTGTTTGTAGATCCCCCTGGGTCATCTTCCATCTTCTGCTGCACAGAATTTTCATATGAAAAGCAAGCTACCATTTAGAGGTTGTTATAAATAGCAGTCTGTCAGTGACAGAAGGTGTTACTTCTCTGAATCACTATCCCAAATGCCAATGTTTTACACGCTAAACATCGGACCAGTATAATTGAAATTTGATTGGCTTTTCGTATGTTGATGCATAATTTATTCTGATTGGTTAAATCCATTCTGCTGCAAAATAACTCAGCTATCCAGGTAACAGTCAAATTACACATCTTTATATTTTCCAGCACACATGGTGACATGACAGATGTTAAATAGCTTTCACTCTCAAAATTACAGTGCATGCCGTCAACTTCAAAACAATAGAACCCCCACCCCCCAACACCACTCCCCCACGGAGCTCACCTTCCACCCTCCCAATCTTAGGATGGAAGGCATACACCTTCACCCATTTCCATCACCTTCATTCAGACCCAACCACCAATGATATCTTTCCCTCACATCCCTTTCAACAGTCCGCAGCGATCATACCCTCTGTGACTCTCATTAGGCCCTTCACCCCCAACCAACACTACCCACTCCCAGCACCTTCCATTCCCTTGCACCTGTACCTACACCAGTGAGACAGGATGCCAACTCACAGATCGTTTGAGAGAAAATTTCAGACACATGCACCACACTTTGGCTGACCACTTCAACTACTCAAATCCCCCCAACTCCGTCAAGGACTTGCCTCCTTCACCGCCAATTCACAGTCACCCAAGGACAGGGAGATACTAAATGAGTGTTTTGCAGATGTATTTATTGTAGAAACGGATATGGAAGATATAAACTGTTGGAAAATAGATGGTGACATATTTAAAAATGTCCATATTACAGAGGAGGAAGTGCTGGATGTGTTGAAATGCATAAAGGTGGATAAATCAACAGGAATTGATCAGGTGTACCCTAGAACTCTGTGGAAATTGAAAGAAGTGATTGCAGGGCCTCTTGCTGAGATATTTGTACCATCAATAGTCCCACGTGAGGTTCCAGAAGACTGGAGGTTGGCTAATGTGATGCCACTGTTGAAGAAGTCTGGTAAGGGCAAGCCAGGCAACTATAGACCAGTGAGCCTGATGTTGATGATGGGTAAGTTGTTGGAGGGAATCCTGACTGAAAGGATGTCCATGTATTTGGAAAGTCAAAGACAGATCAGAGATAGTCAAGTTGGCTTTGTGCATGGGAAATCATGTCTCACAAACTTGATTGAGTTTTTTGAAGAAGGAACATTCAGGGTTTATGAGGGCAGAGCAGTAGATGTAATATATATGGACTTCAGTAAGGCATTCGACAAGGTTCCACATGCGAGACTGATTAGCAAGGTTAGAACTCATGCAACACAGGGAGAACTAGCCATTTGGATACAGAACTGGCTCCAAGGTAGAAGAGAGAGCAGGCGGTGGAGGATTGTTTTTCAGACTGGAGGCCTGTGACTATTGGAGTGCCACAAGGATTGGTGCTGGGTCGACCTCTACTTTTTGTCATTTACACAAATATTTCAAATGCGAGCATAAGAGTTACAGTTAGTAAGTTTGCAGATGACACCAAAATTGGAGGTGTAGTGGAAACGAAGAGGGTTACCTCAGATTACAACAGGATCTTGATAAGATGGGCCAATGGGCTGAGAAGTGGCAGATGGAGTTTAATTCAGATAAATGTGAGGTGCTGCATTTTGTGAAAGCAAATCTTAGCAGGACTTATACATTTAATGGTAAGGTCCCCGGGTGTGCTGCTGGACAAAGAGACCTGGGAGTGTAAGTTCATTGCTCCTTGAAAGTGGAGTCACAGGTAGATAGGATAGTGAAGAAGGCAAACGCGTTTTCTCAATTGGTCCGAGTATTGAATATAGGAGTTGGGAGGTCATGTTGTGGCTGTACAGGGCATTGGTTAGGCCACTGTTGAAATATTGAGTGCAGTTCTGGTCTCCTTCCTATCAGAAACATGTTCTGAATCTTGAAAGAGTACAGAAAGCATTTACAAAGATGTTGTTGTAAGGGTTGAAGGACTTGAGCTTTCGGGTGAGGCTGAACAGGCAGGGGCTGTTTTCCCTGGAGTGTCAGATGCTGTGGTGTGACCTTGTAGAGGTTTACAAAATAATGAGAGGCATGGATGGGGTAAATCGGCAACGTCTTTTCCCTGGGGTGGGGGAGACCAGAACTAGAGGGCATAAGTTTGGGGTGAGAGGTGATTGATCGAAAAGAGAACTATGGGGCAAAAGTATCACAGAGAGGGTGGAACGTGTATGGAATGAGCTGCCATAGGAAGAGTTGGAGTCTGGTACAATTGCAACATTTAAAAGGCATTTGGATGGGTATATGAATAGGAAGGTTTTGGAGGGATATGGGCCAGGTGCTGGCAGGTGGAAACAGACCCTTCAGTCCAAGTCCAGATATGGTCGGCATGGACTGCTTGGACCGAAGGATCTGTTTCCATGCTGTACATCTCTAGGACTCTATGACTCTAACTGGAGGAAGAAAGCTTCATCATCTGCCATCAGATCCACCAACCACATGACATCAACATCGAACCTCATTAGTTTCCAAATCTCCCCTCGGAACCTTATCCCAGACCCAACCCTCCGACTTAGCAGTGCCCTCTTGAATCATCGTATCTTTCCATCTTCCTTTTTGCTCGTCTGCTCCACCTTCAGCCTGACCCACCACCATCGCCCTTCACCTTCATCAACCTGTCGCCTTCCTAGCTACCATCCTCCCAGCCCCACCCTTCCTCTCAATTCTCTCTCAGCTCCTTTAAGGCCCGCCCCACATTCCTGATGAAGGGCTTATGTCCAAAACATCGACTCCCCTGCTCCTCGGATGCTGTGCTTTTCCAGCACCACACTGTTTGACTCTTCATCATGTTTGAGCTTATGGTCCTGCAGGGTCATTCCTTCCTCACTATGGCCCTCCTCAGATCTTATCTATGATGAGTTTCTCGAACACCAGGTGATGGGTATGCCTTGTGAGTTTGATTCTGTCAGGATCTACCTTGATTACTCTGTGGAACAGCTTTCCCCATTTAGGCACAAGTGTCCGGTATTTGTGAAGAGTGTTGGTTGGATTGAGTGTCTTTGTTGAGGCCATTTCCAAAGTTCAGGTCAACACTGAGCAAATACTGTAGCTGTTATTGTGAAGCAATTTTGATACAAGGTTGCTTGTTGATATTTTAGAGTGATCCAGAGTAACACACAAAAGATCAGGTTCACTCAGAATATCAGGTTCCTTTCCCTCAAGTTCCTCTCCAAGCTCACCATCCATTTCACTGGCTCTGAGACTCTCTGTCTTGCAGCACAGTGGTTGGACCTCCACAAATGAACTGCAGCAGCTCAATAAGGCAGCTAACTCCCGTTAATTATGGATGGATTATAAATGCTGACTTAGCCAGAGAAGCCCTTATTCCCAGAATGAATGTTTAAAAAAGTGAATCCATTGTGACACTTGCATGATCCCCAGAGCCTTTTGAATTCACCTCTTTTGAATTTGGGCACAATCCTCAGGATTATAAATTCCAGAATGTAACAAACCCCTGTGCTATTATACCTGAGAATAATGCAAGTGAATCAGACCCAGTGAATTAAAGGATGTTACAGCTGACTGCTTTAAAAGAGAAATATTCAAACAGATTTTGTTCAATCTGTGATGACACAGAAATGGGAACTTTGGACAACACATCAGGAGCTTTCCCCTCACCAATGAATGTTTGAAAAGAAGCTCCTGGTACTGACCTGGACACTGATCATGGAAACCCAATATTTAAATGGTGGCTGCAATGTAGGAGTGAAAAAGCAATTCCCTTGGAATGCATGACCCGACTTGGACGAGGTGGATCTCCTGAATTACAGGAATGCTGAAGAGCATCAGAGAGGAATTCTAAATAAAGGTTTTCTTCAAAGCTAATCTTGGTCTTTTACATTTTTATTTTAACTCTAGTCGGAATGTAACAATGTACGTATATTACTGCACAAGTATCTGGAACAGGCTGGATGGACAAACTGGAAGAATGTTTTACTTATTTAAATATTTTCTAATAATTGATTTGAATGCATCAAATGTTCGTGGTTTACCATCTAAAAATGAACATTTAAAGAAATTAACTCTGCGTATGTACCGATCAAGTGTAACGGGGAGAAAGTGAGGAATGGGTTTGGGACAGTTATCAGCCATGATTGAGTGGCAGAGTTTACTTGATGGGCTGAATGGCCTATTTCCTGCTCTGATGTCCAATGGTTTTATGGATATGGTCGTGAGAAAATCTGGAGCCTTAAACCTTATTCTTAAACATTTAGACGATAATGTAATGTTGAATAATAGAAGCCATTTGATGCACACTGGAAAATGAAGAGGCAAGGAGGGTAAGACAATTGAGAATATTTGCCTGAATATCAGTGAATCTGTATCACCAGGACATCAAGTGACAACATTCACGGCTGCTCGTTTGTGAAATTAATAACTGTGTTTAATTCCGATCTCGAAATGAAACTTTGTATCAAATAACTTCTCTCGTGAATTATTCTCCTCCACTGTGATATTGTAACAATGATGCTATGGTAAATAAAGGGGATGATTAAAATTAGACTAAACTGTAAGAGGATTTTTTATTCCAGACTACCAAAGAGTACAATGTCAGGGACGAAACAGGAGAGGCTTACAGATTGAATTGACAAGGGATTCCCTGGGCTGTCTCTAATCTGTACTTTAACAATGAACCCTTATCCTCAGTGCTGCCTGTGCTGCTAATCCCCTCAGTCCGATTCAACTTCCCTCTCAATTGGCAATTATCAAATGTCCTGCTCACTCCTCTGATGTCACTAATGATGCGGCCGGAAGAAAGCAGCTTTTGAGCAAAAAGGCATGGCAACTCAAATGACCAATAGGAAACCAGAACTGCAGGTAGTATTCCATCTGTGGCCAACCAATGTTTTCTAAAGTTGGTAGATGACTTCCTTGCTTCTATGTTTAATGCCTCAGCTTATGAAGGCAACATCCCATATGTCTTCTTCCCAATCCTGTCTGCTTCTGCTGACACTTTCAGCGATTTAGGGACTTGTAATCAAAATCGTTTTGATCCTCATCAGGTCATGTAATTTGTCCTCGTCAAGAAGGGCAATGCTAGACATAATCTAAGGGAATGTATCTGGCCCAATGGTTAATGTAGCAGTGTGCAAGCGTTGTATGCAGACTGACCATAACTCTGGAGGTATCAATGTCATTATGGAAAGTGTTCAGTGTGGTGCAGAAGTTGTGTCTAAATTGGGGGAAGGCCTATTTCAGTAGCAGTCGTCAATTAGATCTGGCAAACATCAACTGGAATCAGTTATTGCAGTTACGTCTACATTCGGAAAGTGGGAATCTTTTAAAAGTAGATAAATATATAAAAACAAATGATTGTGTATATCCTTCGCTTATTAGAACACTCAAAATGTACTCGCTTGCACTTATCCAGGTTAAATGCCATCAGCCATTGCTCGACCAATTTACCATCTGATAAATGTTAGATTCATAGAGTCCTACAGATATACAGCATGGAAACAGAACTTTCGGTCAAACCTGTCCATGTTGACCAGAGACCACTCTCCTCATTATCAACAGTAATTCCAAATTTCATGCTATGCGTACACTGACTAATGTGAAGATACTGTGCCTTTAAGAGAGATTTGCTCTGTGCTATTTCTCTCATCAGGATAAGTTAGTGTTATCACTGATGATGGACTACCTGCTTCAGTCGCAACAAGTAAACAGTTTTGAGTTCCAAGAGTATTTTTCCTTAAATTAGCCAAAAGCTCCATGAATGAGTGGATGTCTGGCTCAGATATTCCCCGGGGATTTTGCTTTGTCTACATTTGGGGTTTGGAGTTGGCTGTTGAAGTTGATAGATACAACTTTCTCTCTCTCTCTCTCTCTCTCTCTCTCTCTCTCTGCTGCATAAAAACTTTGAATTCTCCAGCTGCTGCTCGAGTGTTCCTTTTGGTGTTTCTATCTCCTGAACTGGAACAGAGATTGCAAGCGAGAAAAACCTGTTTTGCTGAATTTGTCAGTGACATGTGTGTGCTTATGGGATCTTGTTACATTGAAAGAGTTGATGATTAGGAGTTAAATAATGTAATATCTTATTAAGTATTTCAACAGAGTTAAAGTTAAACCAATTCTTTTCTCTGTATTTTCACTGTATTGTAAGAATAAATTGTGTTTTGCTTAAAGCCTTGTCATGGACCAATTGAATCACATCAGGAACACAGCACTTTACACTTGTCTCTGAATAAAATAAATGAGTTAGGGTCTGGGCTGTATATTTTGAGGGGGTTTGGTCAGCTCCATAACACTAATTATTCCTTGTCCTTTGACATCCATGTCATTAATGTGCAGAGCAAAGAGGAATGGTCACTGCATCCTCCCCTCATCAATATATTTAATGACCTTTTCCAAATACTCAATTAAATTAGTCAGACAGGATCACTCTACAATCAATCCATGTCTGTTATTTCTTGATTTATCGCTGCCTTTCCAAATATTGATTAATCCTGTCCCTTAGAATTTTTAAAAAATATTTTCCCGAACATTGATGTCAGCCGACTGGACCCTAATGTCCTTTCCGATGTCTGCTGCCTTTCTTGAACAAAGGAACCCCATTAATTATCCTCCAGTCATCTGGCACTTCACCTGTGCCCAGAGTAATAGATTCAGAGAGTCATAGAGATGCACAGCACGGAAAGAGACCCTTCGATTCAACGCATCCATGTCGACCAGATATCCCAACTGAATCGAGTCCCATTTGTAGGCATTTGGCCCATATCCCTTTAAACCCTTCCTAATCATAGATGCATCCAGATGCCTTTTAAATAATGCAGTTGTCCCAGCATCCACCACTTCATCAGATAGCTCCTTCCATAGACGCATCACTCTCTGCGTGAAAAAGTTGCTCCTTAGGTCCCTTTTGTATCTTTCCCCTTACACCCTAAA
The DNA here is from genome assembly GCF_020745735.1 of Hemiscyllium ocellatum. Lineage (NCBI taxonomy): Eukaryota > Metazoa > Chordata > Chondrichthyes > Orectolobiformes > Hemiscylliidae > Hemiscyllium > Hemiscyllium ocellatum. The sequence goes on from NC_083401.1 coordinate 92,384,423, forward strand.
TATATGCCCTCTAGTTCTAGACTCCTACACCACATGGAAAAGACCTTGTCCATTTACACTATCCAAGCCCTTCATGAAGTTATGAACCTCTTTAAGGTCAGCCCTCTGCCTCTGATGCCGCAGCGTATACAGCTTTTCCATTTAGCACATATCCTCCAATCCTGGCCACATCCTTGTCAATCTTTTTGGAACTGTTTCATGGTTCACTACATCCTTCTGAGAGGAAGCAGACCGGAATTGCACACAATATTCCCAAAGTGGCCCCACCAATGTCCTGTACATCGACAACATTACCTCCTAACTCCAATACTCAATGCTCTGACAAACAAGGGAAAGATACATAGAACATAGAACATAGAACAATACAGCACAGAACAGGCCCTTCAGCCCACGATGTTGTGCCGAACATCTATCCTAGATTAAGCACCCATCCATGTACCTATCCAATTGCCTCTTAAAGGTCGCCAATGATTCTGACTCTACCACTCCCATGGGCAGCGCAGTCCATGCCCCCACCACTCTCTGGGTAAAGAACCCACCCCTGACATCTCCCCTATACCTTCCACCCTTCACCTTAAATTTATGTCCCCTTGTAACACCCTGTTGTACCCGGGGAAAAAGTTTCTGACTCTCTATCTATTCCTCTGATCATCTTATAAACCTCTATCAAGTCACTCCTCATCCTTCACCGTTCCAACGAGAAAAGGCCGAGAACTCTCAACCTATCCTCGTACGACCTATTCTCCATTCCAGCCAACATCCTGGTAAATCTTCTCTGCACCCTCTCCAAAGCTTCCACATCTTTCCTAAAGTGAGGCGACCAGAACTGCACACAGTACTCCAAATGTGGCCTAACCAAAGTCCTGTACAGCTGCAACATCACTTCACGGCTCTTGAATTCAATCCCTCTGCTAATGAATGCTAATACACCATAGGCCTTCTTACAAGCTCTATCCACCTGAGTGGCAACTTTCAAAGATCTATGTACATAGGCCCCAAGATCCCTCTGTTCTTCCACCTGACTAAGAACCCTACCGTTAACCGTGTATTCCGCATTCTTATTTGTTCTTCCAAAATGGACAACCTCACACTTGGCAGGGTTGAACGCCATCTGCCACTCCTCAGCCCAGCTCTGCATCATATCTAAGTCCCTTTGCAGCCGACAACAGCCCTCCTCACTGTCCACAACTCCACCAATCTTCGTATCATCTGCAAATTTACTGACCCACCCTTCGACTCCCTCATACCAAACGCCTTCTTCATTATCTTATCGACCTGTCACTCTGCTTTCAAGGACCGATAAATCTGCACTCCAAGGCATCTTTGTTCAGCAACATTCTGGAAGGACATTATAGTCCTGCGAAGATTTTCCTTTCCAAAATGTATTACTTCATATTTATCTAAATTAGACTCAATCTGCCACTCCTCAGCCCATTGGCCCATCTGAACAAGATCCCATGGGGATCTGAGATAACCTTCTTTGATTTCCACTACACTTCCAATTTGGGTGTCATCTACAAACTTACTAACTATACCTCCCATGGTCAAATCCAAATCATTGAAAGAAATAACGTAAAGTCGTGGCTCCATAACCGATTCTTAAAGCACTGGTCCCAGGCCTCCAGTCTGAGAAATAACCCACCATCACCACCCTCTGTTTTCTAACTTTGAGCCCGTTCTGTATCCAAATGGCCAGCTCGCCCTTTACTCCATGAGACCAAACCTTGCTCAATTGTCTCCCATGAGGAACCTTTTTGAACGCCTTACTGAAGTCCACAAAGATCATGTCCACCATGCTGCCCTCACCAATCCTCTTTGATACTTTTTCAAAAAACACAATCAGGTTAATGAGATAAGATTTCCCATGCACAAAGCCATGTTGACTATCCCGAATCAGACCTTGCCTTTCCAAATTCATGTAAATCCTGTTCCTCGGAATTCCCTCCAACAACTTGCTAACTACTGATATCTGTAGTTCCCTGGCTTGTCCTTACAACCTTTCTGAAATAATGGCACCACATCAGCCAACCTCCACTCTTCTGGCACAGAACCTGTGACTACCAATGATACAAATATCTCAGCAAGGGGCCCAGCAATCACTTCCCTAGCTTCCCAGAGTGTTCGAGGGGATACCTGATCAGGTCCTGGGGCTTTATCCACCTTTTTGTATTTCCAGACATCCAACACTTCCTCCCCTTTTTAAAGATGGACATTTTTCAAGAAGTCACCATCTATTTCCCCACATTGTATATCCTCCATGGTTCTTCATAGTAAATACCGATGCAAAGTATTTCTTTACTATCTCCCCCATCTCCTGCAGCTCAATGACTGCCTTGCTGATCTTTGACAAGCAATATTCGACTCCTAGTTACCCTTGTCCTCAATGAATTTGTAAAAGCACTTTGGATTCTCTTTGGCCCTATTTGCCAAACTATCTCATGTATCCATTTCGCTCTTCTGATTTTCCTCCAAAGTAAACTCCTACTGCCTTTATACTCTTCTAAAGATTCTCCCAATCTGTCATGTCGAGACCTGGCATATGCTTATTTCCTTTTCTTATTTTTTATAAATATATTTATTAGCAATATTTTTAACTTTATGAACATTTAAAATTATTGAAAAATACAATCAATAACAAACATCAGTATAATAAAAAAAAATAAACACAAATTACAATACAACTACCGTCTACTAACTACTAACCTACCCTACAATCCACACAAACCCTAACACTGCACAAAGCATCACCAATAAATAAGTAAATAGCTACAATGACAAAAAAGGAAGCAAAGCAAAAAACCCAACAATAAACACAGAATACAGAACAGTTATGCTCTGCGTGAAGCTCCCAAATAAAACCACGGGAGCATTGTAAACATATATCCGTATTAACTCAGGAGAAACCCCTCCGGGGTCCAAGGCTTGACAAACCGACCCATCCTGGTTAAACAAGTGCCTTGGTTAAGATAACTGACAAATCGACATCCAAATAACTCAAGCAGGGCTGTCATGTTTCCTAAAAATGGTCTGTTGTGTGGTGCACCATGTTTTTTAAAAAGTCCAAGGGAATGTGTTCCATAAATAATTTCTGCCATCCCAGCAAACCCGGCAGGTTCTCAGACACCCAGTTCATCAGAATATTCTTCCGTGCACAGTATGCAAGAATATTAAACAGTTACTTCACATGCCCATCTAAAGGTGGTAAATTCAGTAGACCTAAGAGGAGAGATATCAGTCAACTTTGACATCACCCTCCCGATCTCTCCCACCACAGCACTCCAATAAACATGGAGCCTGTGGCATGTCCAGAAGCAATGGGTAAGAGTACCTACACTTATTTTACATTTGGGGCACACTGAAGATACTCCTTTATTAAACTGCGCCAGACGCACTAGTGCCAGATGAACCCTGTGCAGAACTTTTAACTGAACGGCGTATGTCCTATTACAGTTTGAGATCTTGCGAGTATTCTCCCACATTTTCTCCCATGTTTCAGAGGAGGTCTCCACTCCCAGCTCTTGCTCCCACAACTCACATAACCAATTAATATGCTGGCAGGCCCTGCCACCTAGCAGGCGATAGAGGGCACTAACCGAAAGGGTGCTTGTGGAACGTAGCAACAACCTCTCTGTATCGGGCTTAAGGAGAGAGGCCTGTTGCAAGATTACCCCTGAGAGGGCCGTGATCCGCTGTAGCTTAGTTACCGAAGGCCCCGCCTGAGTTGATAGTCAGGAATTCCTGAAACTCCTTCTAAAAGTATTCCACAAATTTGGAATCCTTAGTGAGAAAATAATCCAAATGCTTGTTCCGCAAACCTAGCCCCTCACTCTTGGTCTTCACCTCCAAGTGTTCCACCACATGATCTGAGATAGCTATGTTCCCAATTGTACAACCCATAATCAAATCCAGAAGGACCGAGGGAGCCAGAAAAAGATCAATCCTCATGTGACATTTATGGGGGTTTAAAAAAAAGATGCTGTCTCTGGCAGGAGGGTGAAGACATCTCCACATATCCACCAGCCCCAACTCCTTGCTTGGCCTGTGAAGAAATATTTGGGGCCCACAAAGCATCCTGTCCAATGTCGGATCCAAAAGACAATTCAAATCCCCCGCTATAATCATGTGCCGTATTCCAATAGCACTCAGCTTAGAGAAATCACTAATCAAACATTTGAGGTGATGCGCTGGAGGACAGTAGGCATTTCAAATGCCATATTCCTCCCCATGTATCAGTGCTTTAGCTATCACAAACCATCCCTGCTCATCTTTCACCTGCTCTAATAATGTGAACGGAAGATTTTTCTGAATGAGTACCGACACTCTCCTACTTTTAGGAGTAAATGATACAAAGAATACCTGGTCATAAACCAGCTGTTGGAATTTCAGGTGTCCCCCATCATCAAAGTGGGTTTCCTGCAACAAAGCGATGTTAACCCTTTCCTTCTTAAGGCTAGAAAGGACTTTTTACCTTTTAACAGATGAATGATCTCTCTTGATGTTCCTGGTCCACAACTTAATTAGACACTTAGCCATATCCCCTTCCAGAGACCCTTGAACCCCTGAGAGGGAGAACCTTGCTTAAATAGCACCGAGCACAAGTAAGTAAGGACTCATAGAGTCAAAGAATTATATATACAAAAACTACTCTATCAGAAGTATAAACAACTCTTACCACCGAAAAACTACAAAGAAAACCAACTACAAAAACTTGAATGGAAGACACTTCTCCCTGACCATAGGAGCCCTCACCCTCCCCATCCCCTTCTTCACAACTCCTTCAAACCCGGACTGTGCCCCAGCCTTAAGCCAAACAGAAACTAGGAAATGCTCCTGAAATGACCAGAAAAAAGCTAAAGTCAGGACGAACACTCCACCCATCCCGGGCTTCATGTCACCTCTACTTGTGACTAAAAGAGAAACAGAACAAATAAAAAATCGGGTGAGACCACAAACTATCCCATCAGAAAATCCAGTTATTAAAAGAAAAGGAACAACTTATTCCAAGAATCTTTCTCCTTTCCAGAAAAGTACTTATTATGGAGAAAGAAAGGAATTTAAAAAGGAAGGCAAAACATGGGGAAAGAATGGAAAGAGACCAAACATTAACCGTACTCCTCAGGCCATCTATTTATTTTAAAGTGTCTATGAGGCTTTCAGCTTTATCCACTGAGTCAAATGTATAAACTGAGTCCTCGTGGCTGAAGTGAAGCACTGCAGGGTATCTCATGGAGGACTGGATACTCAGGTTCCTCAGCCTCTTCTGAACTTCATCGAAGGACTTCCTCTTTCAAATTAAAGCTGCTGAGAAATCCTGGAAAAACATGATTTTTGACCCCTTATACAGCAGTGCCTGCGGATCATTTCCCAGTAATCTAGAAGCTTCTATCACTTTTTGCTTCTCCTTATTTGAGTGGAAATGTACGAGAACGGGCAGGGGCACTGCACCGGCCCTGACCTGTGCACTCTAACCCGATAAGCCCTTTCAATCTGCAGCCTGCTGGACTCGATGTGAAGGCCATAGTACTTTGGCAGCCAGCTTTCAAAGAAGCTGACTGGCTGCTCACCTTCCTCACCTTCAGAGAGCACGACCATTCGGAGATGTATTCTGCGAATTGATTTTCGAGGTCTTCGATACAGTCTCGCAAGGCCCGCACATCTCGCTCCAGCACCTGGATCCAACTGGATGAGGAGCCCATTGCAGCTTCTGAGGCCTGAGTTCAACCCTCCAATTCCCCCAGCCGCTCCCCAAGACCCGGGATCTCCTGCTCATGCTTCTGCAGCAAGGACACGATCGGTTGGATCTGGGCACGAATCTCCCCACGGATCTTCTCAATTGCAGCCCCAACGTTCAAGGCCAGTCTCTCCATCGCTGCAGCAGATTCCTGTGAGTCTGTCACATCCCTGGTGGGGGAGGGTAAGGGGTGTGTCAGGAGAGTCTGCTGTTACTGCTGTCTCTGGTATGCCTGGTGCTGCAGGGGAGTGTCCTCCCTGCTGCTGTTTACTCAATCCTTTCCCCTTTGGCATCCTTCCCACTCCCAAATATGAACAACTATGTGTTCTGTCAGGTTTTAAACTAATAATTCCACCACATAAGTTGGCCATGTTTTGGCAAAAGAAACCAGTATGCCTTGGCTGTTAGGCAGAGCTGTCCACAGCAGTTCTACAGAATCACCGCCATATTGCCGAGTCCCCCTTTTTTTGTTTAATCATACTCTTAATTATTCTCGTCGTCCAGCAGTCCCTGCAGCTAAAAGCCTGTCCTTTCACCCTAACAGAAATATACTGTCTCTGGATTCTCTTTATCTCATTTTTGAGAGCTTCCCATTTTCCACTTCTCCTTTCACCTACGAACATCTTCTCTCAATTAGCTTTGAAAGTTTTGCCTCACACCATCAAAATTAGTCTCCCTGCAATTTAGAACTTCAATTGTTAGATCTGCTCGATTCTTTTCTATTCCTACCCTCACTAGCTCAAAGCACCGGGAGTAATCCAGTTTCATCTGCCCTTGAGGACCTCGTTTTTAAATTCCTGCCCAACTCTCTATATTCTCCTTCCAGATTCTCATCCTTTTCCCTTCCTATGTTGTTAGTTACAATGTGTACAATGACCTCCTGCTGGTCCCTCTCCCCTTTGAGAACATTCTGCACCCTCTCTGAGACATCCTTGGTGCCGACACCAGGGAGGCAACACACAATTCAGATTTTGCGCTGTTGTGCGCGGAAACGTCTTTGATAAACAGTCCCCTAACACAACCGATCGCTTGGTACCCCTCATTACGGTAGAGCCTGTCTAGATATCTGAAACTTGGCTGTTTGTGCTACATTCCCCTGAGAATCCATCATGCCCTACATTCTCCAGCATACTTGTTTGAAATGTGGATAGCCACAGAAGACTCCTGCATGGACGGCCTACCTTTCTTACATTTCTTGGTGTTAACCAAACGATCTGACTGTGTCTGCAGCTTTGCTCCCTTCCTATAAATGCCATCGATCACAGCCCCTGGCACTTGTAAATTCCTCATTGCCTTTAACTGTTGCTCCAACTGACCCATTTGATCTGACAGGATTCGCAAACAATGAGATTTATTGCAGATAGAAACCTCAGTAACCCATAAACTCTCTCAAAACTCCCACATCTGACAAATGAGCATGTTACTCTACTTGAGGCCATTTTGCTCCTTCCAATCTCCAGACCAAGAAAATAGCACCGTCTCATTTCTCTACAAAACACTGCTCAAAGCTAACTTCATTATAACAGCTTATATTTTTAAAATTTAATTAAGAGGTAGATCCCAATAAAAACAGGTAATCAAGAAAGAACCCACTCTACTCACTGTTGTAGATTGACAGCAAGGCTACACCTAAAACTATTCACTTCTTTGTTTCTGTGCTGGGACTTCTCACAAACAGGTTCCTCCAAGGTCAGTTGTGAATTTCACTGTTTGTGAATTTTTCCTAGACATACTCCGAACTCTCGGGATACACAAATTCAAACAGCAAAGGCAGGAACTGCGCAGACTCACTGCTGTCAAGATTAGCGTGGTACTGGAAAAGCACAGCGGGTCAGGCAGCATGTGAAGAGCAGGAAAATTGATCTGCTCCCATTTATCTCTCCACCCCAGAGGCTTCCTCCCTTATTCCTGATGAAGGGCTTTTGCCCAAAACATCGATTTTCCTGCTCCTCGAATGCTCCCTGACATGCTGCACTTTTCCAGCACCACTCTAATCGTGACTCTGATCTCCAGCATCTGCAGTTCTCATGTTTGCCTCGATTCACTGCAGTGTCAGTGAGCAGTGTGGGTTTCTTTTCCTCTCTCCCTGACCGACCGTGTGCTCGCTGCCTTTGTCTGTCTCGCTCCCTTTTTAAACTGCCATTGTCTTGACTGCTATTTCTCCAAGGTTCCAGCGAAGTACTAAATACTTGATCAATATTCTATAACCCTTTCTTCACTAGATTTTAAATGAATATGATGGTATATGGAATTAGGGACATTGTTGTAACCTGTGTTTGTAATTAAATAGAACACGGGGTGTTGAGAATAGAAGACTTGCTCTGAGTGACAGGGTGTGTACCTTCCTGGTAATCTGTTTTGGGTTGAAGGATTAGAGAGAGCTGTATATCTGAGCTTTCTGATGGCACCATGAGACGAGATGCAGGAAGTAATGTGCAGGTGCATGTGGTCATTTGGACTTGTCTGGGTCAGCCAGACTATGGCAGATGAAGTCTAATGAGAAGAAGCAGCATATCATCCACTTTGGAGTGAAGAAAAAGTGGTCAGAATATTTTCAAAATTATGAACAGCATGGAGTTGATATACAGAAGAAATGTTTTAATTTGTTTAAATGTTAAGTTTTATCACAAATGTGACCAGAGTAGAAAAGGGTTGGAAGCTTGACTAATGTGAACAAATTTCTGGGTGTGAGCATATTTGGAGTATTGAATTCACATGCACAATACAGACATATTTGTCTGGGAGGAGTTGACAGCTCTTAAACATGTCGCTGACTTCGCAACATGTAAATGTCCCAAACACAATGTCACACCCACGGACAGAGTTGTATAAAACATGTCTAGGTCTCTGTGCCAACAGAACCTGAGCCTCCTTGGTACGTTTGACATGGGTTAATGGCAGGAAATTAAAATTATAATTCATCAACAATTGAAGTTTAATTTTAAGCTGGTTAATGTGTTTTAAACGTTATTCATGACAATCGGTTGGTTAAACCGGGGCAGTTATTATCTGCAGGGAGGGAGTACTCAGTAAGTAATGGTTCAGTTCATCTCTCAGCTCCTTATTTTACACTATTAACTCCCTGACTCATTTCCTATTGGACTGTTCATGCATTTTGTTTTAGTAGCTACACTTTTTATGTCTTTTGCTTTTAGTCAGCTCTCTATTGTACTCAAACGTTCATTCATTTTCCTTTCATTTCATTGTTTTTTATGTTCCATATTCCATCCAATTTTCGAACATTTGACCACCTTTGCGCAATTATATTCCTTTAGGAAAATTTTGTTGTTCAATTATAATGAAAGGTCAAGTGTTGCCAGATGAACTATCATCACCATGTGAGTCACTTAACTGAGGGTGCAGACTGTACCATCACAATGCATGTGACCCCACCTTAATGTGTATAACGGTGATATCAAACATCACAATAGATGTGTCAACTGATAAACTGGAGGCACTTGGCTTTACGATCAGTTAAAATGATGGAAGCTGAGCTACACCATCATGATTTCTTACTGAGTCATCTTTCTAGGTGTGAATGTGTTCATTGAACGATCTGAAGAGGCTCTTTGAAGAGAGTTTGAAGAATAACATCTTTGTCAACAAATAGATTCCGAGAAGATCGACAGTGAACGGTTTGTCATGGCCTATTTCAATTCATGTGCCTGCCGCCTTATTGAAGTCTATCAGTGAACATTTTTTTTAGATTAGTCAAATGTAAGCTAAAATTCACAAAGTCATGATGACTCACATTTCACTACATTGGAAGAAGAGATTTACACATATCAGAATTGTGCTCATCATGTCTTTTGTACATACAGATGAGACGTTCTTTCTCCAGGCATCCATACCTCCAGCATCCCCTACCTCCATCCAAGTCCCCAAAGGAGCCTTCCACATCCATCAAATTGCACCTGGACTTCCACACATATCATTTATTGTATCTGTTGCTTCCGATGTGGTCTAGTCTACATTGAAGAGACCGGACCCCTTCTCACAACGCACCTTAGAGAACATTTCCGGAACACCTGCACCTATCAAACCCCACCATCCCGTGGCCAAACATGACAACTCCCCCTCCCTCTCTGCTAAAGACATGCAGGTCCTGGGCCTCCTCCATCCCCACTTCTTCACGACCTGATGCCTGGAAGAAGAACGCCTTATCTTCTGCCTCAGGACCCATCATCCCCATGGCATCCAGGTCGATTTTACCAGGTTCCTTATTTCCCCTCCCCCCACCTGACACCAGTTCCAACCTTCCAGCTCAGCACAGTCCTCATGTCGTGTCTCACCTCTCAATCTTCCTTCCCACAATCCACTCCACCCTCCTCTCCGACCTATCACCTTTACCACCACCTCCATCCACCTATTGCACTCTCAGCTACCTCCCTCCCCAGCCCCAAACCCATCTATTTATCTCTCCATCCCTGAGGCTCCCAGCCCCATTCCTGATGAAGGGCTTTTGCCCAAAACATTGATTTTCCTGCTCTCGGAGGCTGCCTGAGCAGCTGTTCTTTTCCCGCACTACTCTAATCTTGACTCTAACCTCCAGCATCTGCAGTACCCACTTCCACCTCACAAACTTAGAAACACATCTTCACTGAAAATGGAGTTGTTGAGAGGTGGAATTATTGTATTTATTGACATGTGTAAACCTTCCATATCGTTCTTCACAGGTAGTTGGATTCCTGAACCTGATTTCTGATAGTTAGTCATCTCTCTCTCAGGTCCTTCCTTTGATTCCCTGAGTGGCCATCATGAAGGAACTGTGCCCAATGGCAACATCATCACGAGTAATAAATGAGACAGAAGGCTGCCCTCAATGAACGGTATGTCTCTATATGGTTATCTTGTATTATATGTTCTGCATGTCAAAACAAGCAATATTATCAATATAGTGCTCCCAGTAAGATTGATGCTGAATTGAGTGGTCTGATTAAAGTTGTTTTTGCTACATTTACAATTTTACAGCTCCTAACTAGTTTGAATATTAGAATCTACTTACTTGATGGTAGGACAACCCGACTCTCAGATATGTAGCTATTGCCCTGCAACCAACCAGCCATCTGCTTTGTCCTTAAAAGTCATGCCCTTTTCCTCTTCAGTAATTGGATTCAACCAGATAGCATCATTGCTGGCTAGGCTGCAGTATAGACACTATTTGTTCTAAGGGTGGAAATTAAGAGTAGAATTCCCATGTTCCAGCAAGATGTTTACTCCCCATCATTGGCTCCCTACTCGCTCAAAATCTACAAGTAATTGGAATGTTCAAAACATTCGCTAGCAAGGTTTGGGGCTTGGAAAATGTCAATGTTCCCATCACAAATTGGAAACCTGTTTTTATACCGTAGCCATTCTGTCATTGTGACTGAAATGAACCCAGCAGTGTTAGCCCAAACCTACCATCAAGATGTCCTTAAACTGACTGAGGGAAACCATAACAACAGCAAGGAAGCTTCACTCTCACAATGAGTATCCCTGTAAGATTAGGTATCTCAGCAGGATTGCAAGGTGGGGACTTGTAGCTGCACATTTTCATTCACAGGATGAGAATTGCACTGACCCTCATTTTCTTGGATTCTTTAGGACTGAGTGCAGACAGAGAACTGAGGAAACAGAGATGCTGCTAGCAAGTTGACACCCAGAACTTTGCTGTTTCAAAGGTTTGTCTGAAACATTTGGAGCTCTGTGACTCTTGTTTTGGAAAACACTGTTTGCTATGAGTTTTAATTCTAAGATAGAAGAAGTCAGTAGAATTGAATAAATGTCATCAACCCAACAACCTTCAGCTGCTTGGTCTATGATCCCTCCCTTCATTATGATGTTCGAAGAGATTATGTTCCCTGATGATCGCAAAATGTTTAGCCCCATTTGTGACTCCTCAGATACTGAAGTGCAGTCCATGTCCAAGTGCAGCAAGACCTGGACAATATGCGTGTTTAGGCAAACAAGTGGCAAGTAAAATTCTTGCAACCGGTGCCAGGCAGTGAGTTTTTTCAACAAGAGAAAATCTGATCATCTCCCTTAGGCATTGCGAAACCCCTCCATTTACCAGAAACTCAACTGTGCAATGCCATTTGTATTTATTGCAATTCAATATTAGCAGTGTCTGAATTTCTTATTCTGCCACAGGTATAAAGATGTCGCCAGGAGAAGAAAGACAAAATGAAGCTTCATCACAACATCGAGGCTTCTCATGAGAAAGAAAACAACAAATGCAAGTGAATCGAAGAAGGAAATGAAATCTCAAGCAAAGTAAAAATCAATCCATGATCGAGGATTGTAATTGAAGGTCCCATGTCATGTGTGTGCTCCATCCATTTCTCAGGGTCAGCTGTACATCATTTAATTTCGGTTTTAGTTGATGATTAACAAGCACTCTTCTGCAGAACTTTGTAAATGACTAAGGACATGGAATACTTCAGCAAGGAGCATTCCAACTTTCAAGAGATGTTTGGAGAAATATTTGATGTGGTGAATCTTGTTGGTCAGATTGTAGGAGGTTTCCTTTAGGTTTTCCTCAAGACTTCCTTCAGATATCCGTTGGGTTTGGACACTTAAGTAATGGAGGGAGTCATTGTCATCACTGCCAGAATTTATTCTGAGATCTATATTTAGTGTTCACTGTAAAATCCCTCATGAGTGTGTGTCAGGACCCAAGGTCTTTCCAAATTCTGATGAGGCTTATATTTACAAAGCAATAATTTGTGGCCAATTCAATGCAATTATCACTGACCAAGACTTCCCTTTGTGAGGAGCAAGAAAATCTCAATCTTGGTTTGGCAGTGGTGCTCAAGGTGTCAGTCCGTGGGGAGGGAGCCAATTGGTTCCCTGCAGAAACTGGAAGCTGAGAATTGAGTTTTGTTACTGACCGAAGCGATGACATTCTTTACTGTCAGTGTGTGTGGCCATTTGCATTCTTCCCTGACTGTTTTTTTAGTTTGGCTTCTTCCTCACACTCTTTGTGATTAACCTATCATTATAATCCTTTAGTTCACACAGCAGGAGAAAAAGCACAGGGTCAAAAAACTGACCGGGCTGCCTTCCCTGTTCCCAGTTGCTGGACGTGCTGAATCCTCAGGGTTCAGTGTACAGTTCACTCATTCTAACCACCCGACAGCATCAAATCCCATCCAGATGCTGCAGGTGCCAACAATGACCTCCCGTGAACCTCAGGAGAAACCCTTCCTTTAACAGATCCATCATGTTGGCCCGCTCAGCCTCTCTGATTAAGTGGCAACATGTCAACAAGATCCTGACACTGTCGCTGAGTTAAAGAGCCACTGTTAAATCTGGGACTAAATCAAACATATTCCCGACGTCCTCCAGCCCACACCGTGTTGGAGAAAGTGAGGACTGCAGGTGATGGAGATCAGAGTCAAAACCTTTAGTGCTGGAAAAGGACAGCCGGTCAGGCAGCATCCAAGGAGCATGAAGTCAACATAAGCTCTTCATCAGGAATGTTGGTTGGGGGAATGCAAGGGGGCTGAGAGATAAATCAGAGGGGTGGGGTGAGGGTAGGGGGGAAGGTAGCTAGGAACGCGATGGGGATGAAGGTGGGGGGACATGGTGGGTGGTCAGAGCGGAGGGTGGCAGCAGATGGGTGGGAAAGAGGGTGGTTAGATAGGGATGTGTTCAACTGGGTTGCCGGGTTGGACTCTTGGATGATGGGATATGGTGCGTTTCGGGGAAATGAGGAAACTGATGAAATCGACATTGATTCGATGTGGTTGCAGGGTCTCACGGTGGATGATGAGATGTTCTTCCTCCAGGTATCGGGTGGCTAGGATTTGGCAGTGGAGTAGGTCCATGTCCTTGGCTGAGTGGAACGGGGCGTTGAAGTGGTCGGCCACAGGGTGATGGGGTTGTTTAGAGCATGTGTCCTGGTGATTTTCTCTGAAACTTTCACCGACACAGGGCATCCAGTCCCTCTACACATCCATCCACCGTGACAAAGGTCTCCAAGCCCTCCATTTCATCCTCTCCCATCAACCCATGCCCTCCACTTCCTCCATGATTTTCAGATCCCCAGCACCCAATTCCTCATCTTCATCACGAACGTCCAGTAACTGTATTCATCCATCTACATTGATGATGGCCTCCAACCACATACATCACTTCCTCTCCCAATGACACACCCACTACCCTTCCACTGTCACAATTTGTTTGCTACACCAACCACGCCCTCCACCTCCTCCATGACTTACGGTTCCCTGACTGCCAATGCCTCATCTACACCTTGGACATCTATCTGGTCCCTGTCCACATCCTTCCCCCATGATGAAAGCTACCAAGACCTCCATTTTTTCCTGTCACGTCAACCCAACCAATACCCTTCCACTCTCACATTACATTTGGGGAACCACCCATGCCCTCCACCTCCTCCATGATTTTCAGTTTCCCAGGCCCAATGCCTCATCTTCATCATGGACATCCAGTCCCTGTACACATCTCTCGGCCATGATGAAGGCCTCCAAACCCTAAATTACCTCCTCTCCCACAGACACACTGAGTACCCTCCTCCTGTCACGATACATTCGGAACAGCTCCCATGGACTACACCTCTTCCATGATTTTCGGTTCCCCGGGCTCCAATGCCTCATCTTCACCATGGATGTCCAGGCCCAGTACACATCCAGCCGCCATGAGGATATCATCCAAGCCCTAAGTTTCTTCCTCTCCAGCCAACCCAACCAGGACCAATCCACCAACACACTCATTCAAATGCCTGAAGTGATCCTCACCTTAAATTTCTCCTTCGAATCCTCCCAATTCCTTCAGACCAAAGGGGTGACCATCGGCATTCACATGGGCTCCAGCTATACCTGCCTTTTCATCAGGTACATGGAATAGTTCATCTTCTGCAGTTACACCAACACCATTCCCCACCTTTTCCTATCCTACATTGATGACGGAGAGGTTGGACACCTTCCATCCTGACAGGAAACATCTCAGACACCTCTCTCCCCGTCCTAAACATCTCCATCTCCATTTTCAGTGACCGAATAAATTTGACGTCAGCTTCAAATGCACGGACACTGACAGCTACCTGGACTATACTTCCTCCCAAACCCATTCCTGTAAAAACTCGACCCTTTTCTCCCAATTCCTTTGCCTGCACTGCATCTGCTCCGAGAATGACAAATTCCACTCCAGAACATCCCAGGTAGCCTCCTACCTCAAGTGTCACAACTTCACCTCTGACGTGGTCAACAAAGTTCTCCAGGGCATTTCCTCCACTTCTGGCACCTCCATTCTTGAAGCCCAACCCTTCCAACTGCAATAAGGATAATCTTACGACATGGCACAAACTCTTCTGCTCATGAAACCAAACACACAGAAAAGCTGACCTTGCCTTGGAATCTGTTAAAATGTGCGTGACAGTGAATGTCTGAAATTCCACTATGTCAAGAAACAATAACTCTAAAATGAACATTTAACAACACCTACTTACAACCCAAAGCCTCCTTTTTCTTAAATGTTTGTGATCTACCTCCACATCTATAAAACATATCCTGATCCTACAAAGGCCCTATTAAATTTACAACAAATCAAATTTCAAAACCAGACAGCGGTGCCAATCCTCTTCTGTTTGTAGATCTCCCTGGGTCATCTTCCACCTTCTGCTGCACAGAGTTTTCAGATGAAAAGTAAGCTACCATTTAGAGGTTGTTTTAAATAGCAGTCTGTCAGTGACAGAAGGTGCGATTTCTCTGAATCACTATGCCAAATGCCAACGTTTTACACACTAAACATCGGACCATCTCATTGGTTGGATGTTGTCACAACAGTATAATTGAAATTTGATTGGCTTTTCGTATGTTGAGGCATAATTTACTCTGATTGGTTAAATCCATTCTGCTGCAAAATAACTCAGCTATACAGGAAACAGTCAAATTACACATCTTTATATTTTCCAGGACACATGGTGACATGACAGATGTTAAATAGCTTTCACTCTCTTAAAGTTACAGTGCATGCCGTCAACTTCAAAACAATAGAACCCCCGCCCCCCAATCCCGCTCCCCCGGAGCTCACCTTCCACCCTCCCAATCTTCGGATAGAAGGCATCATCTTCGCCCATTTCCATCACCTTCATTCAGACCCAACCACCAATGATATCTTTCCCTCCCATCCCTTTCAACATTCTGCAGAGATCATACCCTCTGTGACTCTCATTAGGCCCACACCCCCTGCCAACACTACCAACTCCCAGCACCTTCCATTCCTTTGCACCAGCACCTACACTGGGGAGACAGGACAGCAACTCACAGATCGTTTGAGAGAACATCTCAGACACATGCACCACCCTGTGGCCGACAACTTCAAATAATTTAAATCCCCCCCACTCCGTCCATGACTTGCCTCCTTCACCGCCAATTCACAGTCACCCAAGGACAGGGAGATACTAAGTGAGTGTTTTGCAGATGTATTTATTGTGGAAAAGGATATGGAAGATATAGACTGTAGGAAAATAGATGGTGACATCTTAAAATTGTCCATATTACAGAGGAGGAATGCTGGATGTCTTGAAATGCATGAAGGTGGATAAATCAACAGGACTTGATCAGGTGTACCCTAGAAATCTGTGGAAATCTAGAGAAGTGATTTCAGGGCCTCTTGCTGAGATATTTGTACCAACGATAGTCACAGGTGAGGTGCCAGAAGACTGGAGGTTGGCTAATGTGGTGCCACTTTTTAAGAAGGGTGGTAAGGACAAGCCAGGCAACTATAGACCAGTGAGCCTGATGTCGATGATGGGCAAGTTGGAGGGAATCCTGAGAGAAAGAATGTACATGTATTTGGAAAGTCAAGGATAGATTAGAGATAGTCAATTTGGCTTTGTGCGTTGGAAATCATGTCTCACAAACTTGATTGAGTTTTTTGAAGAAGTAACAATCAGGGTTTATGAGGACAGAGCAGTAGATGTGATATATATGGACTTCAGTAAGGCATTCGACAAGGTTCCCCATGGGAGACTGATTCACAAGGTTAGAACTCACGCAATACAGGGAGAACTAGCCATTCGGATACAGAACTGGCTCCAAGGTAGAAGAGAGAAGCAGGTGGTGGAGGATTGTTTTTCAGACTGGAAGATTGTGACTATTGGAGTGCCACAAGGATCGGTGCTGGGTTGAAATCTACTTTTTGTCATTTACACAAATATTTAAAATGCGAGCATATGAGTTGCAGTTAGTAAGTTTACAGATGACACCAAAATTGGAGGTGTAGTGGAAACGAAGAGGGTTACCTCAGATTACAACAGGATCTTGATAAGATGGGCTAATGGGCTGAGAAGTGGCAGATGGAGTTTAATTCAGATAAATGTGAGGTGCTGCATTTTGTGAAATCAAATTTCAGCAGGACTTATACATTTAATGGTAAGGTCCCCGGGTGTGCTGCTGTACAAAGAGACCTGGGAGTGCAAGTTCATTGCTCCTTGAAAGTGGAGTCACAGGTAGATAGGATAGTGAAGAAGGCGTTTGATGTGTGTTTTCTCTATTGGTCAGAGTATTGAATATAGGAGTTGGGAGGTCATGTTGTGGCTGTACAGGGCATTGGTTAGGCCACTGTTGTAATATTGCTTCCAATTCTGGTCTCCTTCCTATCAGAAACATGTTCTGAATCTTGAAAGAGTACAGAAAGCATTTACAAAGTTGTTGTTGTAAGGGTTGAAGGACTTGAGCTTTCGGGTGAGGCTGAACAGGCAGGGGCTGTTTTCCCTGGAGCGTCAGATGCTGTGGTGTGACCTTATAGAGGTTTACAAAATTATGAGAGGCATGGATGGGGTAAATCGGCAAAGTCTTTTCCCTGGGGTGGGGGAGAACAGAACTAGAGGGCATAAGTTTGGGGTGAGAGGTGATTGATCGAAAGGAGAACTATGGGGCAAAAGTTTCACAGAGTGGGTGGTACGTGTATGGAATGAGCTGCCAGAGAAAGTGTTCAAAGTTGGTACAATTGCATCATTTAAAAGGAGTTTGGAAGGGTATATGAATAGGAAGGTTTTGTAGGGATATGGGCCGGGTGCTGGCAGGTGGAAACAGACCCATCGGTCCAGATGTGGTCAGCATGGACTGCTAGGACCGAAGGATCTGTTTCCTGCTGTACATCTCTATGACTCTATGACTCTATGACTCTAACTGGAGGAAGAAAGCTTCATCATCTACCATCAGATCCACCAAACACATGACATCAACATCGAACCTCACTCGTTTCCAAATCTCCCCTCGGAACCTTATCCCAGACCCAACCCTCCGACTTAGCAGTGCCCTCTTGAATCATCGTATCTTTCCATCTTCCTTTTTGCTCGTCTGCTCCACCTTCAGCCTGACCCACCACCATCGCCCTTCACCTTCATCAACCTGTCGCCTTCCTAGCTACCATCCTCCCAGCCCCACCCTTCCTCTCAATTATCTCTCAGCTCCTTTAATGCCCGCCCCACATTCCTGATGAAGGGCTTATGTCCGAAACATCGACTCCCCTGCTCCTCGGAGGCTGTACTTTTCCAGCACCACACTTTTTGACTCTTCATCATGTTTGAGCTTATGATCCTGCAGGGTCATTCCTTCCTCACTATGGCCCCTCCTCAGATCATATCTATGATTTGTTTCTTGAACACCAGGCGATGGGTATGCCTTGTGAGTTTGATTCTGTCAGGATCTACCTTGATTACTCTGTGGAACAGCTTTCCCCATTTAGGCACAAGTGTCCGGTATTTGTGAAGGGTGTTGGTTGGATTGGGTGTATTTGTTGAGCCCATTTCCAAAGTCCAGGTCAACACTGAGCAAATACTGTAGCTGTTATTGTGAAGCAATTTTGATACAAGGTTGCTTGTTGACATTTTAGAGTGATCCAGAGTAACACACAAAAGATCAGGTTCACTCAGAATATCAGGTTCCTTTCCCTCAGGTTCCTCTCCAAGCTCACCATCCATTTCACTGGCTCTGAGACTCTCTGTCTTGCAGCACAGTGGTTGGACCTCCACAAATGAACTGCAGCAGTTCAATAAGGCAGCTAACTCCCGTTAATTATGGATGGATTATAAATGCTGACTTAGCCAGAGAAGCCCTTATTCCCAGAATGAATGTTTAAAAAATGTGAATCCATTGTGACACTTGCATGATCCCCAGAGCCTTTTGAATTCACCTCTTTTGAATTTGGGGACAATCCTCAGGATTATAAATTCCAGAATGTAACAAACCCCTGTGCTATTATACCTGAGAATAATGCAAGTGAATCAGACCCAGTGAATTAAAGGATGTTACAGCTGACTGCTTTAAAAGAGAAATATTCAAACAGATTTTGTTCAATCTGTGATGACACAGAAATGGGAACTTTGGACAACACATCAGGAGCTTTCCCCTCACCAATGAATGTTTGAAAAGAAGCTCCTGGTACTGACCTGGACACTGATCCTGGAAACCCAATATTTAAATGGTGGCTGCAATGTAGGAGTGAAAAAGCAATTCCCTTGGAATGCATGACCCGACTTGGACGAGGTGGATCTCCTGAATTACAGGAATGCTGAAGAGCGTCAGAGAGGAATTCTAAATAAAGGTTTTCTTCAAACCTAATCTTAGTCTTTTACCTTTTTATTTTACCTCTGTTTGGGATGTAACAATGTACGTATATTACTGCACATTTATCTGGAACTGGCTGGACGGACAAACTGGAAGAGTTATTTTATTATTTTAAATATTTTCGAGTATTTTAGTTAAATGCATCAAATGTGCGAAGTTTACCATCTAAAAATGAACATTTAAAGAAACTGACCACTGCGTATGTACCGATCAAGTGTAACGGGGAGAAAGTGGAGAATGGGTTTGAGACAGTTATCAGACAGGATTGAATGGCAGAGTTTACTTGATGGGCTGAATGGCCTATTTCCTGCTCTTATGTCCTATGGTCTTATGGATATGGTAGTGAAAAAGTACAGAGCATTAAATCTTATCCTTAAACATTTAGATGACAATGTAGTGTTGAATAATAGAAGCCATTTGCTGCACACTGGGAAATAGAGAGGCAAGAAGGGTAAGACAATTGAGAATATTTGCCTGAACATCAGTGAATCTGTATCACCAGGACATCAAGTGATAACATTCACGGCTGCTCGTTTGTGAAAATACGAACAGTGATTAATTCCGATCTCGAAATGAAACTTTGTATCAAATAACTTCTCTCGTGAATTATTCTCCTCCACTGTTATATTGTAACAGTGATGCTATGGTAAATAAAGGGGATGATAAAGATTAGACTAAACTGTAAGAGGATTTTTTATTCCAGACTACCAAAGATTACGATCTCAGGGACGAAACAAGAAAGGCTTACAGATTGAATTGACAAGGGATTCCCTGGGCTGTCTCTAATCTGTACTTTAACAATGAAGCCCTATCCTCAGTGCTGCCTGTGCTGCTAATCCCCTCAGTCCGATTCAACTTCCCTCTCAATTGGCAATTATCAAATGTCCTGCTCACTCCTCTGATGTCTCTAATGATGCGGCCGCAAGAAAGCAGCTTTTGAGCAAAAAGGCATGGCGACTCAAATGACCAATAGGAAACCAGAACTGCAGGTAGTATTCCATCTGTGGCCAACTAATGTTTTCTAAAGTTGATCGATGACTTCCTTGCTTCTATATTTAATGCCTCAGCTTATGAAGGCAACATCCCATATGTCTTCTTCCCAATCCTGTCTGCTTCTGCTGACACTTTCAGCGATTTAGGGACTTGTACATCAAAATAGTTTTTATCCTCATCAGGTCATGTAATTTGTCCTCGTCAAGAAGGGCAATGCTAGACATAATCTAAGGGAATGTATCTGGCCCAATGGTTAATGTAGCAGTGGGCAAGCATTTTATGCAGACTGACCATAACTCTGGAGGTGTCAATGTCATTATGGAAATTGTTCAGTGTAGTGCAGAAGTTGTGTCTAAATTGGGGGAAGGCCTATTTCAGTAGCAGTCGTCAATTAGATCTGGCAAACATCAACTGGAAGCAGTTACTTGCAGTTACGTCTACATTTGGAAAGTGGGAATCTTTTAAAAGAAGTATAGTGAGATTAATTTAGACACAAATGATTGTGTATATCCTTCCCTTGTTAGAACTCCCAAAATGTACTCGCTTGCACTTATCCAGGTTAAATGCCATCAGCCATTGCTCTACCAATTCACCATCTGATAAATGTTAGAGTCATAGAGTCATACAGATATACAGCATGGAAACAGACCCTCCGGCAAACCTGTCTATGCTGACCAGTGACCCACACTCCTCACTATCAACAGTAATTCCAAATTTCATGCTATGCGCACACTTACTAATGTGAAGGTACTGTGCCTTTAAGAGAGATTTGCTCTTTGCTATTTCTCTCATTTGGATAAGGAGGTGTTACCACTGATGATGGACTACCTGCTTCAGTAGCAACAAGTAAACAGTTTTGAGTTCCAAGAGTATTTTTCCTTAAATTAGCCAAAAGAACCATGAATGAGTGCATGTCTGGCTCAGATATACCCGGGGATTTTGCTTTGTCTATCTTTGGGGTTTGGAGTTGGCTGTTGAAGTTGATAGATGCAACTTTGTCTCTCTCTCTGCTGCATAAAAACTTTGAGTTCTCTCACTTCTGGCAGAGTGTTTGTTTTGGTGTTTCTATCCCTGGACTGGAACAGAGATTTCAAGCAAGAAAAACCTGTGTTGCTGAATTTGTCAGTACCAAGTGTGTGCTGATGGGATCTTGTTACATTGAAAGAGTTGATGATTAGGTGGTAAATAATGTAATATCTTATTAAGTATTTTAACAGAGTTAAAGTTAAACCAATTCTTTTCTCTGTATTTTCACTGTATTGTAAGAATAAAGTGTGTTTTGCTTAAAGCCTTGTCATGGACCAATTGAATCACATCAGGAACACAGCACCTTACACTTGTCTCTGAATAAAATAAATGAGTTAGGGTCTGGGCTGTATATTTTGAGGGGGTTTGGTCAGCTCCATAACACTAATTATTCCTTGTCCTTTGACATCCATGTCATTAATGTGCAGAGCAAAGAGGAATGGTCACTGCATCCTCCTCTCATCCATATATTTAATGACCTTTTCCAAATACTCAATTAAATTAGTCAGACAGGATCACTCTACAATAAACCCATGCCTGTTATTCCACGATTTATCACTGCCTTTCCAAATATTGATTAATCCTGTCCCTTAGAATTTTTAAAAAATATTTTCCCGAACATTGATGTCAGCCGACTGGACCCTAATGTCCTTTCCGATGTCTGCTGCCTTTCTTGAACAAAGGAACCCCATTAATTATCCTCCAGTCATCTGGCACTTCACCTGTGCCCAGAGTCGTAGATTCAGAGAGTCATAGAGATGTACAGCACGGAAAGAGACCCTTCGATTCAACGCATCCATGTCGACCAGATATCCCAACTGAATCGAGTCCCATTTGTAGGCATTTGGCTCATATCCGTTTAAACCCTTCCTAATCATATATGCATCCAGATGCCTTTTAAATAATGCAGTTGTCCCAGCATCCACAACTTCGTCAGATAGCTCCCTAAATAGTTGCCCCTTATGTCCCTTTTATATCTTTCCCATCTCACCCTAAATATAAGCCCGCTAGTTCTAGACTCCCCCACCACATGGAAAAGACCTTGTCCATTTACACCATCCAAGCCGTTCATGAAGTTATGAACCTCTTTAAGGTCAGTCCTCAGCCTCTGATGCTCCAGAGAAACTCGCCCCAGCGTATACAGCTTTTCCATTTAGCACATATCCTCCAATCCTGGCCACATCCTTGTCAATCTTTTTGGAACTGTTTCATAGTTTACTGCATACTTCTGAGAGGAAGCAGACCAGATTTGCACACAATATTCCCAAAGTGGCCTCACCAATGTCCTGTACATCCACAACATTACCTCTAACTCCAATACTCAATGCTCTGACCAACAAGAGAAAGATACCAAACGTCTTCTTCACTATCTTATCGACCTGCCACTCTGCTTTCAAGGAGCTATGAATCTGCACTCCACGGTGTCTTTGTTTAGCAACGTTCCGGAGGACTGCGAAGATTTCCCTTTCCAAAATGTTTTATTTCGCATTTATCTAAATTAGATACAATCTGCCACTCCTCAGCCTATTGGACCATCTGATCAAGATCCCATTGAGATCTGAGATAACCTTCTTTGTTTTCCACTACACTTCCAATTTTGGTGTCATCTGCAAACTTACTAACTATACCTCCTATGGTCATATCCAAATCATTGAAAGAAATAACGTAAAGTCGTGGCTCCATCACCGATTCTTGAGGCACTGGTCACAGGCCTCCAGTCTGAGAAACAACCCACCATCACCACCCTCTGTTTTCTAAATTTGAGACCGTTCTGTCTCCAAATGGCCAGCTCACCCTTTACTCCATGAGACCAAACCTTGCTAAATTGTCTCCCATGGGGAACCTTTTTGAACGCCTTGCTGAAGTCCACATAGATCATGTCCACCATTCTGCCCTCACCAATCCTCTTTGATACTTTTTCAAAGAACTCAATCAGATTCATGAGATAAGACTTCCCATGCACAAAGTCTTGTTGACTATCCCGAATCAATCCTTGCCTATCCAAATTCATGTAAATCCTGTCCCTCGGAATTCCCTCCAACAACTTGCTCACTACTGACATCTGTACGGCCCTGGCCTGACCTTACAAACTTTCTGAAATAATGACACCAAATCAGCCAACCTCCACTATTCTGGCACATCACCTGTGACTAACAATGATACAAATATCTCATTAAGGGGGCCAGCAATCACTTCCCTCGCTTCCCAAAGAGAGTTTGAGGTGACACCTGGGGCTTTATCCACCTTCTTGTATTTCAAGACATCCAGCACTTCCTCCTCTTTAAGATGGACATTTTTCAAGAAGTCACCATCTATTTCCCCACATTGTATATCCTGCATGGTTCTTCACAGTAAATACAGATGCAAAGTATATGTTTAATATCTCCCCCATCTCCTGCGGCTCAAAGGCTGCCTTGCTGATCTTTGACGAGCAATATTCGACTCCGAGTTACCCTTTTGTCCTCAATGTATTTGCAAAAGCCCTTTGGATTCTCTGTAACCCTAATTGTCAAACTATCTCATGTATCGTTTTCGCTCTTGCGATTTTCCTCTTAAGTAAACTCCTACTGCCTTTATACTCTTCTAAATGTTCTCTGAATCTTTCATGTCTAGACCTGGTATATGCTTACTTCCTTTTCTTATTTTTTTATAAATATATTTATGAACAATATATTTAACTTTATGAACATATAAAATTATTGAAAAATACAATCAATAACAAACATCAGTATAATGAAAGAAAAATAAACACAAATTACAATTCACCTACTATCTACTAACTACTAACCTACCCTACAATCCAAAACAAACCCTAACACTGCACAAAGCATCACCAATAAATAAGTAAATACCTATAATGACAAAAAAGGAAGCAAAGCAAAAAACCCAACAATAAACACAGAATACAGAACAGTTATGCTCTGCGTGAAGCTCCCAAATAAAACCACGGGAGCATTGTAAACATATATCCGTATTAACTCAGGAGAAACCCCTCCGGGGTCCAAGGCTTGACAAACCGACCCATCCTGGTTAAACAAGTGCCTTGGTTAAGATAACTGACAAATCGACATCCAAATAACTCAAGCAGGGCTGTCATGTTTCCTAAAAATGGTCTGTTGTGTGGTGCACCATGTTTGTTAAAAAGTCCAAGAGAATGTGCTCCATAATTAATTTCTGCCATCCCAGCAAACCCGGCAGGTTCTCAGACACCCAGTTCATCAGAATATTCTTCCGTGCACAGTATGCAAGAATATTAAACAGTTACTTCACATGCCCATCTAAAGGTGGTAAATTCAGTAGACCTAAGAGGAGAGATATCAGTCAACTTTGACATCACCCTCCCGATCTCTCCCACCACAGCACTCCAATAAACATGGAGCCTGTGGCATGTCCAGAAGCAATGGGTAAGAGTACCTACACTTATTTTACATTTGGGGCACACTGAAGATACTCCTTTATTAAACTGCGCCAGACTCTCTGATGCCAGATGAACCCTGTACAGACCTTTTAACTGAGTAGCGTATGTCCTGTTATTGCGAGCATTCTCCCACATTTTCTCCCACGTTTCAGAGGAGATCTCCACTCCCAGCTCTTGCTCCCACACCTCACATAACCAGTTAATATCCTGGCAGGCCCTGCCACCCAGCAGGTGATAGAGGGCACTAACCGAAAGGGTGCTTGTGGAACGTAGCAACACCCTCTCTGTATCGGGCTTATAGGGCTCAGTGAGAAGGGTAGTCTTCTTCTGGATGAAATCCCTAACTGAGAAAAAAGAAAAAGATCTCTACTGGCCAACCCGTATTTGTTGCTCAGTTGCGCAAAAGACATCATAACCTCCGCCTGAAACAAGTCTCTCAAACTAGAAACTCCTATCACGCCCATATTTGGAACCTGAGTCCATCTTCCCTGGTCGGAACCCTGGCATGCCAATTATAGGCAAAAGTGGCAAAGTCTTGAATAAGCAACCCTCGCTCTGAGTTCAGACCGTAACCTACTCAATCGCAGAACAAGGACAACAAGGAACTAAATTGATACCTCCTGATGTCTGGGAAATCATCTCCTCCCCCTCCTTGAGGCAACTGCAATTTAGTAAGTTTAATGAGGAGCCGCCAACGATGCCAGATCAAGGAACCAAACCATCCCATAAACTTCTGCAGCATGGACCTGGGAAACACTATTGAGAACATCCACATGGGATAGATCAGATCAGGAAGAACATTCATTTTAATGAGAGATATTCAACCCAGCCATGAAATTGGAAGAGCCACCAATCTCTGGAGATCTCAGCTAATATTGTTGAGCAGGTGAGCAAAGTTAGTACAAAATAACAGATCAACCTTGGGTCCAATAAAAATGCCTAGATATCGGAACTCTGTCCGTGACCACTTAAAAGGCAACTTAGGGTCACCTTCATCTTCTGGCATATCCTTAAGGTTTCCCAAAGGGAAAGCCTCTGATTGAGCAAAGTTAGTCTAACATCCTGAAATAGCCCCAAATGAATTGATACATTGTATCAAATGGTGTACGGAGATCATCGAGGGTGACAAAAACAGAAGGACATCACTCACATACAAAGTAATCTTGTGTGCCCTCGATCCCATTTTGGGAGCGGGTATGTGGACGTTCTGACAAATGGCCTCTGCCAGCGGCTCTATCACCAACGTGAACAACAACGGTGAGAGGGGACAGCCTTGCCGACGAACCCTACCAATCCTAAAATTCACAGACTTCACCCCGTTGGTGATGACCACCGCCAGAGGGTGGCGATATAAAACCTCACCCACCGAGCAAGGACCCCATCCAACCCAAACTGTTCTAAGATACGGCCATTCCACCCGGTCAAATGCTGTCTCCGCACCGAAGGAAATCACCGAACCCTGAATCGATCGTTGCTGACAAACTTGGACCATATCCAGCCAGCTTCTAATATTATTAAGAGGACCGATGGCCCTCTATGAAGCCTCTCTGGTCCTCTTTAACAATATGGGGCAACATTTTTCTCATCTCAATGCCTGGATCTTGTACAGAATCTTGAAATCTGAATTTAATAGAGCGATGGGTCTATATGAGGTACAATCCTTAGGTGCCTTCCCCTTCTTAAGAATTAAGGAAATATTCGCTTCTCTCAAAGATGTTGGTCGGCATTCATGCATATAGGAGTGATTGTACACCTCCAACATTGACCCTGACAGAACGCCTATAAACCCCTTATAAAACTCACCCGGGAGACCATCAGGGCAAGGTGATTTCCCACTCTGAAGTTGCTTAGTTGTCCCCTGTATTTCCTGAATTGTCAAAGGGGAATTAAGGAGAGAGGCCTGTTCCAAGGTTACCCCTTAGAGTTCCAGGTTTTTAAAAAAGGCCTCCATTTTAGCTTTCCTGTTCTCGTAATCTTCGGACCGATACAATTCAGAGTAAAAGCATCAAAAATTTTTTTAGCATTGTATGTAAGGACCATGGCACAGTCTCTGTGGTAAAGATTGGGGAGCACGCTTTTTCCTTGTAAGGTACGCTAAATACATCCATGGCCGATCCCGATATTCAGAAAGCGTTTGACTAGCAAAAGCAGGTTGTTTGTGTTTTATGTCAGTATTGAGTTCAAGGCAGCCTGGAGGGCCGTGATCCGCTGTAGCGAAGGCTCCGAATGATGTGGCTCCTCGGCGGCTTACAATCACGTCTCAAGTAGACGCTGCTGTTACTCGCTCTGTCGTTTCCGTCTAGCCGAGTAGGAAATCGCTAATCACCTTCAAAGGCCTTAGTAGTCTCCCATAGTATAGATGGACTACTAGCCATGCCTGAGTTGATAGTCAGGGATTCCTGAAACTCCTTCAAAACATATTCCACAAATTTCGAATCCTTCAGGACAAAAGCACATTTTTCCTTTGAAAAGGTAAATGACTTCCCTTGATGTTCCAGGTGCACCATTTAATAAGATATGAGCCAAATCCCCTTTCAGAGAGCGTTGAACCCCTCGGAGGTAGAACCCTCCTTACAAAAATGAATGGAAGACTCTTCCCCTTGCCCATTGGGGGCACTCAACCAACACACCCCCTCCTTCACAGCTCCTTCAAACCTGGACGGTGCCCCAGACTGAGGTCAAACAAAAAACAGGAAGATGATCCAGAAATCAACTGAAAATCGACAAATCGACAATGAGCACTCCACCCATCCCTGGCTTCATGTCACCGCTACCTGTGACTCAAAGAGAAACAGAACAAACAAAACAAAAGGGGAGACCACAAAATATCCCATCAGAAAATCCAGTTATTTCATAAAAGGATCAACTTATTCCAAGTACTTCTCCCCCTTTACAGAACGGAAATGATGAGAGAGAAAGAAATGAATTAAAAAAGGAAGGGAAATCACGGGGAGAGAAGGAAATGAGAACAAACATTAACCGTACGCTTCAGGCCAGTCCGTCTATTTTAAGGTGTCTATGAGGCATTCAGCATTATCCACTGAGTCAAATGTATAAACTGAGTCCTCGTGGCTGAAGTGAAGCACTGCAGGGTATCTCATGGAGTACTGGATACTCAGGTTCCTCAGCCTCTTCTGAACTTCATCGAAGGACTTCCTCTTTCAAATTAAAGCTGCTGAGAAATCCTGGAAAAACATGATTTTGACCCCCTTGTACAGCAGTGCCTGCGGATCATTTCCCAGTAATCTAGAAGCTTCTATCACTTTTTGCTTCTCCTCATTTGAATGGAAATGTACTAGAACGGGCAGGGGCACTGCACCGGCCCTGACCTGTGCACTCTAACCCGATAAGCCCTTTCACTCTGCAGCCTGCTGGACTCGATGTGAAGGCACAAAAACTTTGGCAGCCAGCTTTCAAAGAAGCTGACTGGCTGCTCACCTTCCTCACCTTCAGAGAGCACGACCATTCGGAGATGTATTCTCCGAACTTGATTTTCGAGGTCTTCGATACGGTCTCGTAAGGCCCGCACGTCTCGTTCCAGCACCTGGATCCAACTGGATGAGGAGTCCATTGCAGCTTCTAAGGCCTGAGTTCAACCCTCCAATTCCTCCAACCGCTCCCCAAGACCCTGGATCTCCTGCTCATGCTTCTGCAGCATGGACACGGTCGGTTGGATCTGGGCACGAATCTCCCCACGGATCTCCTCAATTGCAGCCCCAACGTTCAAGGACAGTCTCTCCATCGCTGCAGCAGATTCCTGTGAGTCTGTCACATCCCTGGTGGGGGAGGGTAAGGGGTGTGTCAGGAGAGTCTGCTGTTGCTGCTGTCTCTGGTATGCCTGGTGCTGCAGGGGTGTGTCCTCCCTGCTGCTGTTTACTCAATCCTTTCCCCGTTGGCATCCTTCCCACTCCCAAATATGAACAACTATGTGTTCTGTCAGATTTTAAACTAGTAATTCCACCACATAAGTTGGCCATGTTTTGGCAAAAGACACCAGTATGCCTTGGCTGTTAGGCAGAGATGTCCACAACAGTTCTACAGAATCACTGCCATATTGCTGAGTCCCCCTTTTTTAGCTTAATCATACTCTTAATTATTCTCGTCGTCCAGCAGTCCCTGCAGCTAAAAGCCTGTCCTTTCACCCTAACAGAAATATACTGTCTCTGGATTCTCTTTATCTCATTTCTGAAAGCTTCCCATTTTCCACTTCTCCTTTCACCTACGAACATCTTCTCTCAATTAGCTTTTGAAAGTTTTGCCTCACACCATCAAAATTAGTCTCCCTGCAATTTAGAACTTCAATTGTTAGATCTGCTTGATTCTTTTTGATTCCTATCCTCACTCGCTCAAAGCACTGGGAGTAATCCAGATTCTTCTAGCCTTGAGGACCTCCTTTTTAAATTCCTGCCCAACTCTCTATATTCTCTTTCCAGAATCTCAAACTTTTCCCATCCTATATCATTAGTTACAATGTGTACAATGACCCCCTGCTGGTCCCTCTCCCCTTTGAGAACATTCTGCACCCTCTCTGAGACATCCTTGGTGCCGACACCAGGGAGGCAACGCACCATTCAGATTTTGCGCTGTTGTGCGCAGAAACGTCTTTGATAAACAGTCCCCTAACACAACCGATCGCTTGGTACCCCTCATTACGGTAGAGCCTGTCTTGATATCTGAATCTTGGCTGTTTGTGCTACATTCCCCTGAGAATCCATCAGCTCCTTATTTTACACTATGAACTCCCTGACCCATTTCCTATTGGACTGTTCATGCATTTTGTTTTAGTAACTACACTTTTTATGTCTTTTGCTTTTAGTCAGCTCTCTATTGTACTCAAACGTTCATTCATTTTCCTTTCATTTCATTGTTTTTTATGTTCCATATTCCATCCAATTTCCGAGCATTTGACCACCTTTGCGCAATTATATTCTTTTACGAAAATTCTGTTGTTCAATTATAATGAAAGGTCAAATGTTGCCAGATGAAATATCATCACCATGTGAGTCATTTAACTGAGGGTGCAGGCTGTACATCACAATGCATGTGACCCCACCTTAATGTGCATCACGGTGATATCAAACATCACAATAGATGTGTCAACTGATAAACTGGAGGCACTTGGCTTTACGATCAGTTAAAATGATGGAAGCTGAGCTACACCATCATGATTTCTGACTGACTCATCTTTCTAGGTGTGAATGTGATTCATTGGACGATCTGAAGAGGCTCTTTGAAGAGAGGTTGAAGAATAATGTCATCGTCAACAAATAGATTCCGAGAAGATCGACAGTGAAAGGTTTGTCATGGCCTCTTTCAATTCATGTGCCTGCCGCCTTATTGAAGTCGGTCAGTTAATTTTTTTTTAGATTAGTCAAATGTAAGCTAAAATTCACAAAGTCATGATGACTCACATTTCACTACATTGGAAAACGAGATTTACATATATCAGAAGTGTGCTCATCGTGTCTTTTGTACAAACAGATGAGACGTTCTTTCTCCCGGCATCCATACCTCCAGCATCACCAACCTCCATCCAAGGCCCCAAAGGAGCCTTCCACATACATCAAATTGCACCTGGACTTCCACACATATCATTTCTTGTATCTGTTGCATCCTATGTATTCTACTCTACATTGAAGAGACCTGCCCCCTTTTCACAGCGCACCTCAGAGAACATCTCCGAGAAACCGGCACCTATCAAACCCCACCACCCTGTGGCAAAACATGTCAACTCCCCCTCCCTCTCTGCTAAAGACATGCAAGTCCTGGGCCTCCTCCACCCAAAATCTTCACGACCTGACGCCTGGAAGAAGAACGCCTTATCTTCTGCCTCAGGACCCATCATCCCCATGGCATCCAGGTCGATTTTACCGGGTTCCTTATTTCCCCAACCCCCACCTTTCACCAGTTCAAACCTTCCAGCTCAGCACAGTCCTCATGACGTGTCTCACCTCTCAATCTTCCTTCCCACGATCCACTCCACTCTCCTCTCCGACCTATCACCTTTACCGCCACATCCATATACCTATTGCACTCTCAGCTAACTTCCTCCCCAGCCCCAAACCTACCCATGTATCTTTCCATCCCCGAGGCTCCCAGCCTCATTCCTGATGAAGGGCTGTTGCCCAAAACATTGAATTTCCTGCTCTCGGAGGCTGCCTGATCTGCTGTTCTTTTCCAGGACTACTCTAATCTTGACTCTAACCTCCAGCATCTGCAGTACCCACTTGCACCTCACAAACTTAGAAACACATCTTCACTGAAAATGGAGTTGTTGAGAGGTGGAATTATTGTATTTATTGACATGTGTAAACCTTCCATATCGTTCTTCACAGGTAGTTGGGTTCCTGAACCTGATTTCTGATAGTTAGTCATCTCTCTCTCAGGTCCTTCCTTTGATTCCCTGAGTGGCCATCATGAAGGAACTGTGCCCAATGGCAACACCATCACAGATATATAGTAGACAGAAGGCTGCCCTCAATGAACGGTATGTCTCTATATGGTTATCTTGTATTATATGTTCTGCATGTCAAATCAAGCAATATTATCAATATCGTGTTCCCAGTAAGATTGATGCTGAATTGAGTGGTCTGATTAAAGTTGTTGTTGCTACATTTACAATTTTGCAGCTTCGAACTAGTTTGAATATTAGCATCTACTTACTTGATGGTCGGACAACTCGACTCTCAGATACGTTGCTGTTGCCCTGCAACAAACCAGCCATCTGCTTTGCCCTTAAAAGTCGTGCCCTTTTCCTCTTCAGTCATTGTACTCAACCAGATAGCATCATTGCTGGCTGTGATGTTGTATGGACACTATTTGTACTAAGGGTGGAAATTAAGAGTAGAATTCCCATGTTCCAGCAAGATGTTTACTCCCCATCGTTGGCTCCCTACTCGCTCAAAATCTAGAAGTGATTGGAATGTTCAAAAACATTCGCTAGCAAGGTTCGGGACTTGGTAAAGGTTAACGTTCTCATCACAAATTGGAAACCTGTTTTTATATCGTAGCCATTCTGTCATTGTGACTTAAATGAACCCAGCAGTGTTAGCCCAAACCTCCCATCAAGATGTCCTTAAAGTGACTGAGGGAAACCATAACAACAGCAAGGAAGCTTCACTCTCACAATGAGTATCCCTGTAAGATTAGGTGTCTCAGCAGGATTGCAAGGTGGGGACTTGTGGCTGCACAGTTTCATTCACAGGATGAGAATTGCACTGACCCTCATTTTCTTGGATTCTTTAGGACTGAATGCAGACAGAGAACTGAGGAAACAGAGATGCTGCTAGCAAGTTGACACCTAGAACTTTGCTGTTTCAAAGGTTTGTCTGAAACATTTGGAGCTCTGTGACTCTTGTTTTGGAAAACACTGTTTGCTATGAGTTTTAATTCTAAGATAGAAGAAGTCAGTAGAATTGAATAAATGTCATGAACCCAACAATCTTCAACTGCTTGGTCTATGATCCCTCCCTTCATTATGATGTTCGAAGAGATTATGTTCCCTGATGATCGCAAAATGTTTAATCCCATTTGAGACTCCTCAGATACTGAAGTGCAGTCCATGTCCAAGTGCAGCAAGACCTGGACAATATGCATGTTTGGGCTAACAAGTGGCAAGTAAAATTCTTGCAACCGG
This sequence comes from Hemiscyllium ocellatum, assembly GCF_020745735.1. Lineage (NCBI taxonomy): Eukaryota > Metazoa > Chordata > Chondrichthyes > Orectolobiformes > Hemiscylliidae > Hemiscyllium > Hemiscyllium ocellatum. The sequence continues at coordinate 92,416,807 of NC_083401.1, forward strand.
TGCCAGGCAGTGAGTTTTTTCAACAAGAGAAAATCTGATCATCTCCCTTTGGCATTGCGAAACCCCTCCATTTACCAGAAACTGAACTGTGCAGTACTATTTGTATTTATTGCAATTCAATATTAGCAGTGTCTGAATTTCTTATTCTGCCACAGGTATAAAGTTGTCGCCAGGAGAAGCAAGACAAAATGAAGCTTCATCACAACATCGGCTTCTCATGAGAAAGAAAACAACAAATGCAAGTGAATCTAAGAAGGAAAAGAAATCTCAAGCAAAGTAAAAATCAATCCATGATCGAGTATTGTAATTGAAGGACCCATGTCATGTGTGTGCTCCATCCATTTCTCAGGGTCAGCTGTACATCATTTAATTTAGGTTTTAGTTGATGATTAACAAGCACTCTTCTGCAGAACTTTGTAAATGACTAAGGACATGGAATACTTCAGCAAGGAGCATTCCAACTTTCAAGAGATGTTTGGAGAAATATTTGATGTGTTGTAACTTGTTAGTCAGATTGTCGGAGGTTTCCTTTAGGTTTTCCTCAAGGCTTCCGTCAGTTATCAGTTAGGTTTGGACACTAAATAATGGAGGGAGTCATTGTCATCACTGCCAGAATTTATTCTGATATCTATATTTAGTGTTCACTGTAAAATCCCTCATGAGTGTGTGTCAGGAACCAAGGTCTTTCCAAATTCTGACGAGGCTTATATTTACAAAGCAATAATTTGGGCCCAAATCAATGCAATTATCACTGACCAAGACTTCCCTTTGTGAGGAGCAAGGAAATCTCAATCTTGGTTTGGCAGTGGTGCTCAAGGTGTCAGTCCGTGGGGAGGGAGCCAATTGGTTCCCTGAAGAAACTGAAAGCTGAGAATTGCGTTTTGTTACTGTCAGAAGCGATGACATTCCTTGCTGTCAGTGTGTGCGGCCATTTGCATTCTTCCCTGACTGGTTTGTTAGTTTGGCTTCTTCCTCACACTCTTTGTGATTAACCTATCATTATAGTCCTTTAATTCACACAGCAGGAGTTCAGCACAGGGTCAAAAACCTGACCGGGCTGCCTTCCCTGTTCCCAGCTGCTGTACGTGCTGAATCCTCAGGGTTCAGTGTACAGTTCACTCATTCTAACCACCCGACAGCATCAAATCCCATCCAGATGCTGCAGGTGCCAACAATGACCTCCCGTGAACCTCAGGAGAAACCCTTCCTTTAACAGATACATCATGTTGGCCCTCTCAGCCTCTCTGATTAAGTGGCAACATGTCAACAAGATCCTGACACTGTAGCTGAGTTAAAGAGCCACTGTTAAATCTGGGACTGAATCAAACATATTCCCGACCTCCTCCAGCCCACACCGTGTAGGAGAAAGTGAGGACTGCAGGTGATGGAGATCAGAGTCAAAACCTTTAGTGCTGGAAAAGCACAGCCGGACAGGCAGCATCCAAGGAGCATGAAGTCAACATAAGCTCTTCATCAGGAATGTTGGTTGGGGGGACGCAAGGGGACTGAGAGATAAATCAGAGGGGTGGGGTGAGGGTAGGGGGGAAGGTAGCTAGGAACGCGATGGGGATGAAGGTGGGGGGTAATGGTGGGAGGTCAGAGCGGAGGGTGGCAGCGGATGGGCCGGAAAGAGGGTGGTTAGATAGGGATGTGTTCAACTGGGTTGCCGGGTTGGACTCTTGGATGATGGGATAAGGTGCAGTTAGGGGAAATGAGGAAACTGATGAAATTGACATTGATTCGATGCGGTTGCAGGGTCCCACGGTGGATGATGAGATGTTCTTCCTCCAGGTATCGGGTGGCTAGGATTTGGCAGTGGAGTAGGTCCATGTCCTTGGCTGAGTGGAACGGGGCGTTGAAGTGGTCGGCCACAGGGTGATGGGTTTGTTTAGAGCATGTGTCCTGGTGATTTTCTCTGAAACCTCCGCCGTCACAGGGCATCCAGTCCCTCGACACATCCACCCACAATGACAAAGGTCTCCAAGCCCTCCATTTCATCCACTCCCATCAACCCATGCCATCCACCTCCTCCATGATTTTCAGATCCCGAGAACCCAATGCCTCATCTTCATCACGAACGTACAGTAAGTGTATTCAGCCATCTACATTGATGATGACCTCCAACCCCATACATCACTTCCTCTCCCAACGACACACCCACTACCCTCTCACTGTCACAATTCGTTTGGTACACCACCCACACCCTCCACCTCCTCCATGACTTACGGTTCCCTGACCCCCAATGCCTCATCTACACCATGGACATCCATCAGGTCCCTGTCCACATCCTTCCCCCAATGATTAAAGCTTCCAAGACCTCCTTTTTGTCCTGTCACGTCAACCCAACCAATAACTTCCACTCTCACATTACATTTGGAGAACCACCCATGCCCTCCACCTCCTCCATGATTTTCAGTTCCCCAGGCCCAATGCCTCATCTTCATTATGGGCATCCAGTCCCTGTACAAATCCATCGGCCATGATGAAGGCTTCCAAACCCTGCATTACTTCCTCTCCCACCGACACACTCAAGACCCTCCTCCTGTCACGATACCTTCGGAACAGCTCCCACGGACTACACCTCTTCCATGACTTTTGGTTTCCTGGCCTCCAATGTCTCATCTTCACCATGGATGTCCAGGCCCTGTACACATCCATCCCCCATGAGGATATCGTCCAAGCCCTAAGTTTCATCCTCTCCAGCCAACCCAACCAGGACCAAGCCACCAACACACTCATTCAATTGCCTGAAGTGATCCTCACCTTAAATTTCTCTTTCGAATCCTCCCAATTCCTTCAGACCAAAGGGGTGACCATCAGCATTCACATGGGCTCCAGCTATACCTCCCTGTTCATCAGGTACATGGAATAGTCCATCTCCTGTACTTACACCCACACCATTCCCCACCTTTTCCTATCCTACATTGATGAGGAAGTGGTTGGAAACATCTCAGACACTCTCTCCCCGTCCTAAACATCTCCATCTCCATTTTCAGTGACCGAATAAATTTGACGTCAGCTTCAAATGCACGGACTCGGACAGCTACCTGGACTATACTTCCTCCCAACCCTATTCCTGAAAAAACTCGACCCTTTTCTCCCAATTCCTTTGCCTCCACTGCATCTGCTCCGAGGATGCGAAATTCCACTCCAGAACATCCCAGATGGCCTCCTACCTCAAGTGCCACAACTTCACCTCTGACGTAGTCAACAAAGTCCTCCAGGGCATTTCCTCCACTCTGGCACCTCCATTCTTGAACCCCACCCCCCCCAACTGCAATAAGGATAATCTTACGACATGGCACAAACCCTTCTGCTCATGAAACCAAACACACAGAAAAGCTGACCTTGCCTTGGAATCTGTTAAAATGTGTGTGACAGTGAATGACTGAAATTCCACTATGTCAAGAAACAATAACTCTAAAATGAACATTTAACAACACCTACTACAACCCGAAGCCTCCTTTTTCTTAAATGTTTGTGATCTTCGAGTAAAAAAATGAGGTCTGCAGATGCTGGTGATCACAGCTGCAAATGTGTTGCTGGGTCAAAGCACAGCAGGTTAGGCAGCATGGATAAAAATATCCTGATCCAACAAAGACCATATTAAATTTACAACAAATCAAGTTTCAAAACCAGAGAGCGGTGACAATCCTCTTCTGTTTGTAGATCTCCCTGGCTCATCTTCCATCTTCTGCTGCACAGAGTTTTCATATGAAAAGCAAGCTACCATTTAGAGGTTGTTAGAAATAGCAGTCTGTCAGTGACAGAAGGTGTTATTTCTCTGAATCACTATCCCAAATGCCAATGTTTTACACGCTAAACATCGGACCAGTATAATTGAAATTTGATTGGCTTTTCGTATGTTGATGCATAATTTATTCTGATTGGTTAAATCCATTCTGCTGCAAAATAACTCAGCTATCCAGGTAACAGTCAAATTACACATCTTTATATTTTCCAGCACACATGGTGACATGACAGATGTTAAATAGCTTTCACCCTCTGAAAATTACAGTGCATGCCGTCAACTTCAAAACGATAGAACCCCCAACCCCAACACCACTCCCCCACGGAGCTCACCTTCCACCCTCCCAATCTTAGGATGGAAGGCATACACCTTCGCCCATTTCCATCACCTTCATTCAGACCAAACCACCAATGATATCTTTCCCTCCCATCCCTTTCAACAGTCTGCAGCGATCATACCCTCTGTGACTCTCATTAGGCCCTTCACCCCCAACCAACACTACCCACTCCCAGCACCTTCCATTCCCTTGCACCTGCACCTGCACCAGTGAGACAGGATGCCAACTCACAGATCGTTTGAGAGAAAATTTCAGACACATGCACCACCCTGTGGCTGACCACTTCAAATACTCAAATCCCCCACACTCCGTCAAGGACTTGCCTCCTTCACCGCCAATTCACAGTCACCCAAGAACAGGGAGATACTAAATGAGTGTTTTGCAGATGTATTTATTGTAGAAACGGATATGGAAGATATAAACTGTTGGAAAATAGATGGTGACATATTTAAAAATGTCCATATTACAGAGGAGGAAGTGCTGGATGTGTTGAAATGCATAAAGGTGGATAAATCAACAGGACTTGATCAGGTGTACCCTAGAACTCTGTGGAAATTGAAAGAAGTGATTGCAGGGCCTCTTGCTGAGATATTTGTACCATCAATAGTCCCACGTGAGGTTCCAGAAGACTGGAGGTTGGCTAATGTGATGCCACTGTTGAAGAAGTCTGGTAAAGGCAAGCCAGGCAACTATAGACCAGTGAGCCTGATGTTGATGATGGGTAAGTTGTTGGAGGGAATCCTGACTGAAAGGATGTCCATGTATTTGGAAAGTCAAAGACAGATCAGAGATAGTCAAGTTGGCTTTGTGCATGGGAAATCATGTCTCACAAACTTGATTGAGTTTTTTGAAGAAGGAACAATCAGGGTTTATGAGGGCAGAGCAGTAGATGTAATATATATGGACTTCAGTAAGGCATTCGACAAGGTTCCACATGTGAGACTGATTAGCAAGGTTAGAACTCATGCAACACAGGGAGAACTAGCCATTTGGATACAGAACTGGCTCCAAGGTAGAAGAGAGAAGCAGGTGGTGGAGGATTGTTTTTCAGACTGGAGGCCTGTGACTATTGGAGTGCCACAAGGATTGGTGCTGGGTCGACCTCTACTTTTTGTCATTTACACAAATATTTCAAATGCGAGCATAAGAGTTACAGTTAGTAAGTTTGCAGATGACACCAAAATTGGAGGTGTAGTGGAAACGAAGAGGGTTACCTCAGATTACAACAGGATCTTGATAAGATGGGCCAATGGGCTGAGAAGTGGCAGATGGAGTTTAATTCAGATAAATGTGAGGTGCTGCATTTAGTGAAAGCAAATCTTAGCAGGACTTATACATTAATGGTAAGGTCCCCGGGTGTGCTGCTGGACAAAGAGACCTGGGAGTGTAAGTTCATTGCTCCTTGAAAGTGGAGTCACAGTTAGATAGGATAGTGAAGAAGGCAAACGCGTTTTCTCAATTGGTCCGAGTATTGAATATAGGAGTTGGGAGGTCATGTTGTGGCTGTACAGGGCATTGGTTAGGCCACTGTTGAAATATTGAGTGCAGTTCTGGTCTCCTTCCTATCAGAAACATGTTCTGAATCTTGAAAGAGTACAGAAAGCATTTACAAAGATGTTGTTGTAAGTGTTGAAGGACTTGAGCTTTCGGGTGAGGCTGAACAGGCAGGGCTGTTTTCCCTGGAGTGTCAGATGCTGTGGTGTGACCTTGTAGAGGTTTACAAAATAATGAGAGGCATGGATGGGGTAAATCGGCAACGTCTTTTCCCTGGGGTGGGTGGAGACCAGAACTAGAGGGCATAAGTTTGGGGTGAGAGGTGATTGATCGAAAAGAGAACCATGGGGCAAAAGTATCACAGAGAGGGTGGAACGTGTATGGAATGAGCTGCCATAGGAAGAGTTGGAGTCTGGTACAATTGCAACATTTAAAAGGCATTTGGATGGGTATATGAATAGGAAGGTTTTGGAGGGATATGGGCCAGGTGCTGGCAGGTGGAAACAGACCCTTCAGTCCAAGTCCAGATATGGTCGGCATGGACTGCTTGGACCGAAGGATCTGTTTCCATGCTGTACATCTCTAGGACTCTATGACTCTAACTGGAGGAAGAAAGCTTCATCATCTGCCATCAGATCCACCAACCACATGACATCAACATCGAACCTCATTAGTTTCCCAAATCTCCCCTCGGAACCTTATCCCAGACCCAACCCTCCGACTTAGCAGTGCCCTCTTGAATCATCGTATCTTTCCATCTTCCTTTTTGCTCGTCTGCTCCACCTTCAGCCTGACCCACCACCATCGCCCTTCACCTTCATCAACCTCTCGCCTTCCTAGTTACCATCCCCCAGCCCCACCCTTCCTCTCAATTCTCTCTCAGCTCCTTTAAGGCCCGCCCCACATTCCTGATGAAGGGCTTATGTTCGAAACATCGACTCCCCTGCTCCTCAGATGCTGTGCTTTTCCAGCACCACACTGTTTGACTCTTCATCATGTTTGAGCTTATGGTCCTGCAGGGTCATTCCTTCCTCACTATGGCCCTCCTCAGATCTTATCTATGATGAGTTTCTCGAACACCAGGCGATGGGTATGCCTTGTGAGTTTGATTCTGTCAGGATCTACCTTGATTACTCTGTGGAACAGCTTTCCCCATTTAGGCACAAGTGTCCGGTATTTGTGAAGAGTGTTGGTTGGATTGGTGTCTTTGTTGAGGCCATTTCCAAAGTTCAGGTCAACACTGAGCAAATACTGTAGCTGTTATTGTGAAGCAATTTTGATACAGGTTGCTTGTTGATATTTTAGAGTGATCCAGAGTAACACACAAAAGATCAGGTTCACTCAGAATATCAGGTTCCTTTTCCTCAAGTTCCTCTCCAAGCTCACCATCCACTTCACTGGCTCTGAGACTCTCTGTCTTGCAGCACAGTGGTTGGACCTCCACAAATGAACTGCAGCAGCTCAATACGGCAGCTAACTCCGTTAATTATGGATGGATTATAAATGCTGACTTAGCCAGAGAAGCCCTTATTCCCAGAATGAATGTTTAAAAAAAGTGAATCCATTGTGACACTTGCATGATCCCCAGAGCCTTTTGAATTCACATCTTTTGAATTTGGGGACAATCCTCAGGATTTAAATTCCAGAATGTACCAAACCCCTGCGCTATTATACCTGAGAATAATGCAAGTGAATCAGACCCAGTGAATTAAAGGATGTTACAGCTGATGCTTTAAAAGGGAAATATTCAAACAGATTTTGTTCAATCTGTGATGACACAGAAATGGGAACTTTGGACAACACATCAGGAGCTTTCCCCTCACCATTAATGTTTTGAAAAGAAGCTCCTGGTACTGACTGGGACACTGATCATGGAAACCCAGTATTTTAATGGTGGCTGCAATGTAGGAGTGAAAAAGCAATTCCCTTGGAATGCATGACCGACTTGGACGAGGTGGATCTCCTGAATTACAGGAATGCTGAAGAGAATCAGAGAGGAATTCTAAATAAGGTTTTCTCCAAAGCTAATCTTAGTCTTTTCCCTTTTTATTTTACCTTTGGTTCGGATTGTAACAATGTACGTATATTTCTGCACATTTATCTGGAACTGGCTGGACGGATAAACTAGAAGATTTGTTTTACGTTTTAAATAATTTCTAATATTTTATTTAAATGTATCAAATGTGCGAGGTTTACCATCTAAAAA